>NC_081204.1:17109301-17269301 GCF_902713425.1 Acipenser ruthenus
TAAAAAGTGGGGAGTTTTTGTTGCAATCCTTTTTGTTCTGTTGTACTGTTTACTCCTCCAATAAAAACATTTGATCACAAAAAAGTTGTTGAGTATGCAGGTGAGAGAGAGACACACTAACAGTATAAGTTAGGTATTTTTTGGAAAGCTCCTGCTTGATTTACAGAGGGGAAACCAAATATTCCAGTGACTGTAAAAAAACAGTGCGCCTGGAAAAAATGGTGCCCCTTGTTTATTGAGAGCAAATGCACAGCAGAGTGACAAAAGTTGTTGAGTATGCATTCAGATGGCAAATAAAAAATTATGATCTCCTGTGACGGAAATATAATGAGTTCTGGTTGTAAATCTCCCTCTCGACCTGTGAGGATACGAAGTAGCGAAAGGGAAAGGCTTTGGACAGGTTGTCCTGACAGTTCATTCCCTGGGTCAGGAAGTCAATCAGCCTGGAAAAAGACGAGACTGCAGTGCGAGAATGTATTGACCTGGAAGGTAAACGAGGTAGCAGCTGCAGGCAATAGAGTCAGCTGTAATCGTTTACCAAGGGGTCATGCATAATCGCATAAAAGGGGCTGGAGAATTGTAAATCTTTTCCTTCGCTTGGGTTTTGCTACAAGGAAACTGGAAGGACCAGGAGATTGCCCAAAATAAATAAACGAAAGGAGTTTGTGAGTGTTTTGTTTGTTTGTCTGTTTAGTTATCACTAGACAGCTAAACACAAATCCGGAGCTGTCGCCAAGGGCCAGCACGAAACCGGATCATCACTGCACTACCGTCACAAATAAACATTGTTATCAGCACTTGTTTCACTAATAGCACGTATTATACTGTATTTCACCACAAGCATTGAGAGCACTCACTTTGGAACAGTGATTGTGTGTGTCTAATTGTGTGTGTTTTGTACCGTGTCTATTATTTGCGGGACTGCAACCCTTCGTTTTATTACTGTGCCATACACATTGTTGTGTATTGCCAGCTCTTTATTATTTACTGGCGGGTCATCAGACCATTGGATTATAAACCATTAAAACAATCATTTTCACCCGTACTTTGTTGTCTGAGCGTTCTTGGAATCACTGTATCCGCACTGCACCTGCTATACACCTGTTACCACTTACCACTTTGCCACATCTCCTTTCAAGTTGAACGTTTCTGTTATTGGTTTATCTGTGTGTGTGTGACAGTTGTGAAAAGCTGTCAGGAATGAAATTACTTACAAATAAATAAGTAAATAAACATTTAGAAGATTGTACTGCATTTAACTGAATTACAAAATAACTGGATTAATTTACACATGGTTGTGTAGTAATAATAATAATAAATAAATATAAACGAGAGTGTTTCAATTTGTTTATTGTGGTCTGTGAAACATACTGGTACAATTCGTCACAAGACTTCATTTAATTACCGTTGTGTTTTGTTGTTTTTGTTATTAATTTTCTTAGACGCCCTTACCCTTACAGTTGTCACAAAATATACATATTTCACAATACAGTAAGAGCAGGTAAAATGTACAATAACTTCAGTCCTGGCAAAAGCAACTTTAACTAAAATATATACACGTACAGTTCGATCATCACAATATAGTAAGAGTACATACAATACTTCTGTCCTAATAAGAGTAAGTAACTAGCTCATTTATACACATTTCAAGAAACACAATATATAGTTGTTGTTGTTGTTAGTGTATTTAAACAATCTATTCTGGATGTAGAATCACTGAAATCACAAGCTTACACAAACATCTTCCGTCCAGAAGCAATAAACTCGCTCCCGTTTGCAGCTGACCGCACGTTCACGTTGCAGCAGGCGCTGCTCTACAGTCTAGTCATGGATTACAATGACAGGTTACGCGCTTTGCGTCGTGAGCGAGGAATCACACGCTCCCGTTGGCAGATCGCAAGGTTTTTGCAAGCGCATGCGCACATCCACCGGGGACACATGAATCCTAGGGGGCACTGAATTCATGGTAACACCTTTACACGAAGCAGAGAAAAAAATTGGAACCTGATCTCTCTCTCTCTCTCTCTGTCCCTGTCTGTGCTGCACTGTGCTGATCTCTCTCTGTCCCTGTCTGTGCTGCACTGTGCTGATCTCTCTCTGTCCCTGTCTGTGCTGCACTGTGCTGATCTCTCTCTGACCCTGTGGGTGCTGCACTGTGCTGATCTCTCTCTGTCCCTGTCTGTACTGCACTGTCCTGATCTCTCTCTGTCCTGGTCGGTTATGCACTGTTCCGTTCTGTCTCTGGTGGTCCTGCGCTGTGCTGATCTCTCTCTGTCCCTGTCTGTGCTGCACTGTGCTGATCTCTCTCTGTCCCTGTCTGTGCTGCACTGTGCTGATCTCTCTGTCCCTGTTTGTGCTGCACTGTGCTGATCTCTCTCTGTCCCTGTCTGTGCTGCACTGTGCTGATCTCTATCTGTCTCTGTCTGTGCTGCACTGTGCTGATCTCTCTCTGTCCCTGTCGGTGCTGCACTGTGCTGATCTCTCTCTGTCCCTGTCTGTGCTGCACTGTGCTGATCTCTCTCTGTCCCTGTCTGTGCTGCACTGTGCTGATCTTTCTCTCTCTGTCCCTGTCTGTACTGCTCTGTGCTGATCTCTCTCTCTGTCCCTGTCTGTACTGCACTGTGCTGATCTCTCTCTGTCCCTGTCTGTGCTGATCTCTCTCTGTCCCTGTCTGTGCTGCACTGTCCTGATCTCTCTCTGTCCCTACCTGTGCTGCACTGTGCTGATCTCTCTCTGTCCCTGTCTGTGCTGCACTGTCCTGATCTCTCTCTGTCCCTACCTGTGCTGCACTGTGCTGATCTCTCTCTGTCCCTGTCTGTGCTGCACTGTCCTGATCTCTCTCTGTCCCTGTCTGTGCTGCAATGTGCTGATCTCTCTCTGTCCCTGTCTGTGCTGCACTGTAGCGAGTGCTCTGAGCTGCACCGCTGGGTCTCCAGCAACAAGCAGCACGTTTCTTATACAGATACAGCCCTGCGATTACAAGAACCAGGAGACCAACAACAGCAACAACAAGAGGAACCAGCTAGGAGGGTTTCAGCTGGGGTAGAACCGGGACTAGCTCAGTCAGACCAGACCCATGCCGTTCAGGAGAGTAAACCAGACACTCGTAAATCCCTGCGTCCCCCTCCGTCACTCTCCGCAGCAGCAGTGATGCGTTCCCGCGCGGGATCTTAGAAACGAACAGGCACGTCCGGCCCTTGTACTGACGGTGCTGATAGGACAGCGTGTCCTCGTTGTTGTAGTAACCATGAACATTCCTGAGTAAATCTTGTCTTGTCCAGCTTACAGCTGACCTCTCATCCCAGCCTCCTCCTCCTCCTCCTCCAGCTCTGTAGTTGAAGGTGCAGTTCAGGATGCAGTGACAGAAATGCTCTATCAACATTCTAGAAAGATATATAGAAGTGTGATAGAAATCACGTATTCTATAGAAATTCGATAGACATTCCATAGAGTTACATTATATATATATATATATATATATATATATATACACACAGTGCCTTGCAAAAGTATTCAGACCCCTGACCAATTCTCTCATATTACTGAATTACAAATGGTACACTGAAATTTCTTTCTGTTTGATATTTTATTTTAAAACACTGAAACTCAAAATCAATTATTGTAAGGTGAAATATTTTTAAGAAAAATAAAAAAACTGAAATATCTTGCTTGCATAAGTATTCAGCCCCCACACATTAATATTTGGTAGAGCCACCTTTCGCTGCAATAACAGCTTTAAGTCTTTTGGGGTAAGTATGTACCAGCTTTGCACAGTGTCGGAGTGATTCTGGCCCATTCTTCTTGGCAGATTTGATCCAGGTTGTTCAGGTTGGTTGGACGATGCTTGTGGACCGCAATTTTCAAATAGTGCCACAGATTCTCAATGGGATTGAGATCATAACTTTGACTGGGCCACTGTAGGACATTCACCTTTTTGTTCTTGAGCCACTCCAATGTTGCTTTGGCCTTGTGCTTGGGATCATTGTCCTGCTGAAAGGTGAATTTCCTCCCAAGCTTCAGATTTTTAGCGGACTGAAGCAGGTTCTCTTGCAGTATTTCCCTGTATTTCGCTCCATCCATTCTTCCTTCAATTTTAACAAGATGCCCAGTCCCTGCTGATGAGAAGCATCCCCACAGCATGATGCTGCCACCACCATACTTCACTGTACGGATGGTGTGTCTTGAGGCATGGGCAGTGTTAGGTTTGCACCACACATAGCGTTTTGAGTTTTGACCAAAAAGCTCTATGTTGGTCTCATCTGATCACAAAACCTTTTCCCACATCGCAGCTGGGTCACTCTCATGCTTTCTGGCAAACTCCAGATATACTTTTTGAGTAACAGCTTCTTTCTTGCCACCCTCCCATACAGGCCAGTGTTATGCAGAGCTCTTGATATGGTTGACTGGTGCACCTTCACTCCACTCCCAGCCACTGAACTCTGTAGCTCCTTCAAAGTGATTGTTGGCCTCTCTGTGGCTTCTCTCACAAGTCTCCTTCTTGTTTGAGCGCTGAGTTTTGAGGGACGGTCTTTTCTTGGCAGTGCCTGGGTGGTGTGATGCAGCTTCCACTTCCTGATTATTGATCCAACTGTGCTCACTGGGATATCCAAACACTTGGATATTATTTTGTACCCTTTCTCTAATCTATGCATTTGTATTACTTTATCTCTAACTTCTGTAGAATGCTCTTTGGTCTTCATTTTCCTTCAGATTCACAGCCTGACCAATGATTCTTCAACAGTGGGGTTTTTATGCAGAAAATGTGACAGCGACTTTAACGGTTCACAGGTGGAGGCCAATGGTAAGGTAATTGTGTCCTCGTTAGGGCAATTTCTTCATTGGTGTAAACTGGGAGCTTCCACAGCACAGGGGTTGAATACTTATGCAAACAAGATATTTCAGTTTTTTATTTTTCTTAAAAATATTTCCCAACATAAAACCAATGTCACCTTACAATAACTGATTTTGAGTTTCAGTGTTTTAAAATAAAATATCAAACAGAACGATATTTCAATGTACCATTTGTAATTCAGTAATATGAGAGAATTGGTCAGGGGTCTGAAAACTTCTGCTAGGCATTGTAATTTATATATACACACACACACACACACATATATATGTATATATATATATAGATAGATAGATAGATAGATAGATAGATAGATATGCCTATATACAGGTCATATATGTTTCTATAGAAAATGATTCTATAAACAGTGAATAGAAACTATAGAATCTACTAGTTTTACCATGTAAAAAAAAAATAAAAAATAGTGGGTCAAAATAGTACAAAAATAGTACGATATTAGTACAATATTAGTATGGTGTTAGTGTGCAATGTGCGAGATATACAATAAGAGTAACGCGCTTATGTACGAGTGTGGCATGATAGCAGCAGAGGGAAGACTCAGAGACAGAAAGTGCAGTGAAACCAAAATAGTTTAATTAACAAAACACAAATAAAAAGGCACGATGGCCAACCAAAAAGACAAACACAAAAACAGGCTTTAAACAAACCAAAAAGAACCACTCACACTCACACACACACACTCTCACTCTCTCTCTCTCTCTCTCTCTCTCTCTCTCTCTCTCTCACACACGTCGTCTCACAGTTACAAACACTCTCCTCCTAACAAACCCAACCACTCCCTTTTATACAGGTGCCTGGGCTAATTGGGCAATTCGCACCTCATTAGCCCAAGCACATTCCACACATTCCTCACACATAAATTCACTGAACCACACCCCAAACTCACTCACATCCACTCTAAACAATACAAAAAACACAGAACCACCACAAAATAGGCTGCACCCCATCACACACCTCCCCTCCTTGTGCGCAGCACAACATGGCCTAAATGGCCACCTCCCCCCTCAGTCTCAAAGTCCCGGAAGAGGGGGAAGCACAGTGTCCATGGGGGTGGCCATGGTGGGAGGTCCGGCACCCCCCAACTCTTCGTGGCCGGCAGCTCCCTCTTCCGGGGCTCCCGCCACACACTATCCTGCCGCAAACGTGCGGCTGGGGGAGCTGGTCTCCTGACCTCCCCCCCCTTCTTCATTGCCGGCATTTCCCCTCCGTGGGGCTCCGACCACACGATCTCCGGCAGCGAAACTGCTGCGAGGGGAACTGGTCTCCTGATCTCCCCCCCTTTCTTCATGGCCGGCAGCTCCCCTCCGTGGGGCTCCGGCCACAGTGTAGCGACCCCAGGCGAAGCAGGACCCTCAACGACCCCAGGCGAAGCAGGATCCCTGGCGACCCCAGGCGAAGCAGGATCCCTGGCGACCCCAGGCGAAGCAGGATCCCTGGCGACCCCAGGCGACGGCAGCAGCAGCGGACCCTCGGGAGGCGACGGCAGCAGCAGCGGACCCTCGGGAGGCGACGGCAGCAGCAGCGGACCCTCGGGAGGCGACGGCAGCAGCAGCGGACCCTCGGGAGGCGATGGCAGCAGCAGCGGACCCTCGGGAGGTGGTGGTGGAGGCAGAGGCAGCTCCTGCTCCTCTCCCTCGGGTGGTGGTGGTGGAGGCAGAGGCAGCTCCTGCTCCTCTCCCTCGGGTGGTGGTGGTGGAGGCAGAGGCAGCTCCTGCTCCTCTCCCTCGGGTGGTGGTGGTGGAGGCAGAGGCAGCTCCTGCTCCTCTCCCTCGGGTGGTGGTGGTGGAGGCAGAGGCAGCTCCTGCTCCTCTCCCTCGGGTGGTGGTGGTGGAGGCAGAGGCAGCTCCTGCTCCTCTCCCTCGGGTGGTGGCGGCGGGAACAGCAGCTCGTCTCCCTCCGGTGGCTCTGCTGGCTCCTCCGACAGCGGGGGTAGGGCTGGTGGCGCTGCCGGCTCCTCCGACAGCGGGGGTAGGGCTGGTGGCGCTGCCGGCTCCTCCGACAGCGGGGGTAGGGCTGGTGGCGCTGCCGGCTCCTCCGACAGCGGGGGTAGAGCTGGTGGCGGGCGTCTCCGCTGGGCTCCCTTCAGCAGCAAAAACAGCGGCTGCTGTGGAGCCTGAGCTTCACGCCCTCGTCCCTCCCAAAAAAAAATAGGGGTTTGGGCCTTCCGCTCCTCCCCTCCGGACACAGGACGCACTGGCTCCTCCCCTCCGGACCTAGGACGCACTGGCTCCTCCCCTCCGGGCCGTGGACGCACCGACTCCTCCCTCCGGGCCGTGGACGCACCGACTCCTCCCTCTCGGGCCGTGGACTCACCGACTCCTCCCTCTCGGGCCGTGGACGCACCGACTCCTCCCTCTCGGGCCGTGGACGCACCGACTCCTCCCACTCGGGCTGTGGACGTTCGGGCTCCTCCCACTCGGGCTGTGGACATTCGGGCTCCTCCCACTCGGGCTGTGGACGTTCGGGCTCCTCCCACTCGGGCTGTGGACGTTCGGGCGCCTCCCACTCGGGCTGTTGCAGCGGCAGCTCCTCCTCCTCATACTGGGTGGGGCAGATGGCCACTGTGTGTCCATATGCCCCACAGCCGGGGCACAACTCTGCCGCGAGCCCTTTTAAAAATAGCTCCCAGCTGTCATCTGCCTCCTCCTGGGCCAGCTGCATTTTCCTCCACCTCATCTTCTCTTCTCTTCCCTTTTTTTTTTTTTTTTTTTTTTTTTTAAACAAACCAAAAAAACTGCACTTCCGCTCTGAGTCTCCAGGGGGCGCTATCCCACTTCTGACACCAACCTGTGGCAGGATAGCGGCAGAGGGAAGACTCAGAGACAGAAAGTGCAGTGAAACCAAAATATTTTAATTAACAAAACACAAATAAAAAGGCACGATGGCCAACCAAAAAGACAAACACAAAAACAGGCTTTAAACAAACCAAAAAGAACCACTCACACACACACTCTGTATTTGCAGGATGTTTTTGCAGAACTCTGTGTGCAGGGCTTCTATTGGGTGTTTATCCCATTTAGTGTAATCCTGCTCTGTGAGCGGACCCCACACTTCACTGCCATAGAGGGCAATGGGTTTGATAACACTTTCAAAAATTTTGAGCCAAATTCTAATGGGGAGTTTTATATAAAGCTTTTTCTTTATGGAATAGAAAGCCCTGCGGGCCTTCTCTCTCAATGCATTCACTGCCGGGTTAAAGCTACCTGATGCGCTGATGTTTAGGCCCAGGTAGGTGTAGTGCATGCAGTGTTCTATTGTGGTGTTGTGTAGTGTGAAGATGTATCTACTTTCCTGATATCTGGGTTTTTTCAGAAATATCATGATTTTAGTTTTGTTCATGTTTACTGCCAGGGCCCAGGTCTGACAGTACTGCTCTAGCACTGACAGGCTCTGCTGCAGCCCCTGCTCTGTGGGCGACAGCAGGACCAGGTCATCTGCGTAGAGCAGGAATTTAATTTCAGTATCAAGCAGAGTGAGGCCAGGGGCTGCAGATTGCAGATTGCAACACTGTGGCCAATTCATTGATGTAGATGTTGAACAGTGTTGGACTCAAACTGCACCCCTGTCTCACTCCACGCCCCTGTGAGAAGAATTGTGTTCTTTTATTGCCAATCTTTACACCACATTTATTTTCCGTATACATTGATTTAATTGTGTCATAGGTTTTACCTCCTACACCACTTTGGAGGAGTTTATAAAATAATCCTTGGTGCCAGATTGAATCAAAAGCCTTTTTGAAATCTATAAAGCAAGCAAATAATTTATTTTTATTTTGGTTTACATGTTTGTCTATTAGGGTGTGTAGGGTGTAAATATGATCAGTAGTGCGGTGTTTTGGAAGGAAGCCAATCTGACTCTTACTCAAGACAGCAGTGTGGAGTAGTGGTTAGGGCTCTGGCCTCTTGACCAGAAGGTTGTGGGTTCAATCCCCAGTGGGGGACACTGCTGTTGTACCCTTGAGCAAGGTACTTTACCTAGAGTGCTCCAGTAAAAACCCAACTGTATAAATGGGTAATTGTATGTAAAAATAATGTGATATCTGTATAATGTGAAATAATGTGATAACTTGTAACAATTGTAAGTCGCCCTGGATAAGGGCGTCTGCTAAGAAATAAATAATAATAATAATAATAAAGACACTGTGTTCGGTAAGGAAGGCCAGTATACGAGTGTTAATGATACTGCAGAATACCTTCCCCAGATTACTGCTCACACAGATGCCCCGGTAGTTATTGGGGTCGAATTTGTCTCCACTCTTAAAGACAGGGGATATAACAGATGTCAGGGAAGTAGCCCACACTTAGGCTTATCAGGTTAAACAGTTTGCGCAGGGCCTCCTGCAGCTTAGGGCTGCTGTGCTTCAGCATCTCATTGGAGACGCTATCTACCCCGCTGGCTTTCCTATTCTGGAGGGTCTGCAGTTTCTCTTTAAGTTCCTGCGCAGTGATTGGAGAGTCCAGTGGATTCTGGTTGTCTTTTATTGACAATTCTAGTTTTTTCAGTTTTTCATAAATATTGTTTTGATCTAATGGTTGTTCATTGTGTGTTATGTTTTGATAGAGTTTTTCAAAATGGTTTTTCCATATATTTCCATTTAGTTTTTTTCCAATGTTCCCAGAATCGGTTTGAGTTAATGGACTCCTCGATTTCTGTCAGTTGCTTGTTGATGTGGTTATTTTTTTTCTGTTTTAGTGTGCGTTTATAGTAATTTAGAGTTTCACAGTAGCTGAGGCGTAAATCTTGGTTGTCTGGTTGTCTATGTTTTTGATTTGATAATTGCCTAAGTCTTTTCCTTATATTTTTACAATCTTCATCAAACCAATTTTCTTCTTTCAGTTTTTTCTTTTGAGTGTTCCGAATTATTTTTAGTTTGGATTTTAAAGCTGCCTGTCTAAATATTTCATTCAGGTTTTCTACAGCTAGATTTACTCCCTGTTTACTGTGAGTATGTGGTGTAACCAGAAAGGTGTTTAATAGTGATTGGATTTTTGGATGGCTGATTGCTTTCTGGTATTCTTCTGCACTGTTTGGAGCCCATCTGTAGGAATGATAGAGGTTATACAGCTTGCAGGGCTGTGTCTGTGTGTTGCTGGTCTGCTCTGTTCTTTTAAGGAACACAGTTATTTGACTGTGGTCTGACAGAGGAGATATTGGCCTGACAGTGAATGCACTAATAGAGGAAGGGTCGAGGTCAGTAATGGTGTAATCTACTACACTGTTGCCAAGAGCTGAGCTGTAGGTGTGTCTTCCTAAAGAGTCCCCTCGGATCCTACCGTTAATAATGTACAGGCCCAGGCCTTGACAGAGTTGCAGTAATTGTCTCCCACTTTGATTTATTTCTCTATCATAGCTGTTTCTCTGGGAGACAATAGGGCTGGAATATAGGGGTTTTTGCCTGAATATATGTTGGTCTCCCTGTGTGCTGGTGAAGTCAGGCTGCTTGCCTGTCCTGGCGTTCAGATCTCCACAGATCAGAACATTTCCCTGGGCCTGGAAGTGGCAGATCTCTGTGTGGAGACTGGTAAAGGTTTCCTCACTATAGTATGGGGATTCTGAGGGGGGGATATATATTGCACACAGGAAGATTTCATTTTCTGCAGAGACAATATTTCTGCTGATTTTAAGCCACAAATGTGACTCTCCCCGTTTAATTGGTTCTATTGAGTTGGTGAGCTCTGCTTTGTACCAAATGATTATTCCCCCAGAGTCTCTGCCTCGTCTGACTGTGGTCTTTTTCAGCGAGGGCACTATGATCTCCCTGTAGCCTGAGGGACAGTGAGTGGACACGTCTGCCCTGCACCATGTTTCCTGCAGGATGATGATATCCAGGCCTTTCACTCTCTCTATAAACTCTGGGGCTGTGCTCTTCAGCCCAAACACTGAGGAGCTCAGGCCCTGGATATTCCACATTGTGATGGACAAAGATTTAATCATATTTATATTTGTAATTATTTATCTATTTTTTGTCTTAGAATTAAACAAAACATTTTGAAGAAACAAAAATATATATATATATATACACATATTTGTTTTCTAATAATTCACTAAATATTAATTATATTTACGTTTTGCTGCTGAAATCTCTACGTACAATATATATACTTTTTTTTCCCCCTTTCTCTTTTCCTTTCCTCCCCCTTTTCTCTTTTACAATCTATTTATTTATTTATTTATTTTTAATAGTATTGACTTAGCTCATTAGTCTTGTGCAGATGAGGTTCAGGAGGTGGTGAATCTCCTCCAGCTCTGTGCTCCCAGTCCCTGCTGGTCTGCTGAGGGCCGCAGCATAGCTGTGAGCCTGCTGCTGGGATGGCTGGGCTGGGTGCTGGAATGGGCTGGCAGGACCGGAGGAAGAGGAGTCTGGAGCCAGAGAGGAGGATTCGGCCGAGGCGTTCGCGGGAGAAGACGAGGATGAGGAGGGAGAGCTCTCTGACACCTCGATGCTCTCCGACATCCAGGTCAGTCAGCCCAAAAAAAAGAAACTGTATTCGCTTGATCAGTTTATTAATTTTATGGATTGCACAAAGGGTAAAAGGAGAGTTGAAATTCCACTTTTCTTTCCTGATTTGAAATTGTTTTTAGCCTCTGCTAATGTACTGTTAAGAAAAGCGAGTTTAGAGGAATTTGACAGGAAAAAGAGGTTTCGTTTGAAAAAGTTTATAAGCACAGTTAGAAAAATGGTTGAGCAATCAAAAGGTTTTTAATGGATCAATTCAAGTTCAAAACTTTTACCCTTGTTTTCTGTATTTATTTTTTGCTATTTTATTTTTCTTCCTTTATGTATAAGTTTTTAGTGAGTTCTTTAAATATAAATGGTTGCCGTGATGATTTTAAGAGAGCCCAATTTTTTAATTTTATTGAGTTTAAAAAAGCCAATTTTATTCTATTGCAGGAGACACACTCTGACAGCAGCAATGAAGCGCACTGGCTGTCAGAGTGGAAGGGGAAGGCGATTTTAAGTCACGGCTCTAATGTTAGTGCGGGGCTGGCAGTTTTATTCTCTCCGGGGCTCGGAGTAGACATGGTGTCTGTAGAGGAAGTTGTACAAGGGAGGCTTTTAAAAATTGAATTAAGATTAAATGGTGTTTTTATTGATCTTTTTAATATCTATGCTCCTAATTTGTATAATGACAGGATTTTATTTTTTAAAAAGCTCAACCAGGTTTTAGAGAAGTGTGATCCAGAGCATTTTATTTTGGTGGGAGGGGATTTTAACTGTACGCTGGATTTTAATTATGACAGAAATCATGATGAACACAATCCCCAATCTGCGAGAGAGCTGGCTGGCGTACTGACAAAATTTGATTTAGTTGACATCTGGAGAAATTTACATAATCAATCTAAACAATATACTTGGATTAAATTAAATAATGGTCAACTGTCTGGAGCACGGTTAGATAGATTTTACACCCAAAAGCACCACCTTAATAGAATTATTGGCAGCAGTATTCATCCCACGTCCCTATCTGATCATCACCTCATCACAGCTGTTTTGTGTTTACCCACAAGAACAGCACTCCAAATCCTATTGGCACTTTAATATTAAATTATTACAAGACACACAGTTTAAGGAAACATTCAAACTATTTTGGAATAATTGGAGAAAAGAAAAGAGATGTTTTTCTAATTTGAGACAGTGGTGGGATGTGGGGAAAATCCAAATTAAAATATTCTGTCAGCAACTCACCCAGAACGTCACTAGTGAGTTGAATGCAGTGGCCAGCCAGCTAGAGAATGAGATTTTAGAGATTGAGAGAGAGCTGGGCGGTCAGAGCACGGAAGGGGCTTATCGCAGTTTGAAAGAGAGGAAACAGCGCCTGGACAGCCTGCTGGAGGAGAAGGTCAAGGGGTCCCTGATAACAGCAAGATTTGTGGAATTAAGAGACATGGACTCCCCCACGACCTTCTTCTTCAGCTTGGAGAAGGAGGAAGCTGAAAGAAAACAAATGCTTACATTGAAGCTGCCCGGGGGGAAAGAGGTCTCCAGCAATGCGGAGCTTCGTCAGGCCGCGGTGACATTTTATTCAGAACTGTACCAGGCTGAGGGCTGCGACCAGCAGGAGACGGAGCAGCTGTTGGAAGGTCTTCCTCACCTGGGTGAGGAGGAAAGCCGCGGCCTGGACACCGTCATCACACTGGAGGAGCTCACAACCGCCGTCACACAGCTCTCCAATGGAACAGCAGTGTGGAGTAGTGGTTAGGGCTCTGGACTCTTGACTGGAGGGTTGTGGGTTCAATCCCCAGTGGGGGACACTGCTGTTGTACCCTTGAGCAAGGTACTTTACCTAGATTGCTTCAGTAAAAACCCAACTGTATAAATGGGTAATTGTATGTAAAAAATAATGTGATATCTGTACAATGTGAAATAATGTATAATGTGATATCTTGTAACAATTGTAAGTCGCCCTGGATAAGGGCGTCTGCTAAGAAATAAATAATAATAATAATAATAATAATAATAATAATAATAATAATAATAATAATAATAATAACAGCACCTGGGCTGGATGGGCTGCCTGCTGAATTCTATAAACATTTCTGGAGTTGCATTGGAATTGATCTATACCAGGTGCTGAATAAATGTGTGGCGGAGGGAGAGCTGCCTCTGAGCTGCCTCTGAGCTGCCGCAGGGCAGTACTGACTTTACTGCCCAAAAAAGGAGACCTCTGTGAGCTGAAGAACTGGCGTCCTGTGTCGTTGCTGTGCTGCGATTATAAGGTCTTTTCCAAAGCTCTGGCCGGCCGTCTTAGGGAGTGTATGGGTACTGTGGTGCACAGTGACCAGACATACTGTGTACCAAAACGCTCAATTTTTGATAATTTGTTTTTAATCAGAGATCTTTTTAATGTATCTAAGCTTTTTAACTTAGATTTTGGGCTGGTGTCGCTTGACCAGGAGAAGGCTTTTGACAGGGTAGACCATGGCTTTTTATTTTGCACCCTAGAGGCATTTGGTTTTGGTCCTGTTTTTATTTCTTATATTAAAATTTTATATTCTAATATTTTTAGCCTTGTCAAGATTAATAATTGTCTAAGCCAGCCCTTCCCAGTGCAGAGAGGGATTAGACAGGGCTGCTCTCTGTCGGGGATGCTCTACGCCATCTCCATTGAACCGCTGCTGCACCAGCTGAGGGAGCGTCTCGCTGGCCTGGCCATACCTGCCCTCCCCTCCGCCCAGCCCGTCCGTCTCTCAGCGTACGCTGATGACCTGAATGTGTTTGTAACCAGCAATAAAGACGTGGCGGTGCTGTAGTCATGCATGAGGAGCTTTGAAAGAGCCTCCTCAGCACGGGTGAATTGGGCCAAAAGTGGAGCATTCCTTGCAGGGAGCTGGCTGAGAAAGCCTTCTCCGTCCCTGCCACAGAAGCTGGAGTGGAACAGAACTGGATTAAAAGTGTTGGGGGTGTACTTAGGAACTGAGGCATTCATGCAGCGGAACTGGGAGGGTGTGCTGGAGAAGGTAGCAGGAAGGCTACAGAGCTGGCAGTGACTGCTGAACCGCCTCTCCTTCAGGGGGAGGGTCCTTGTGATTAACAGCTTGGTAGCGTCCATGCTGTGGCACAGATTAATTTGTCTAGACCCTCCCCCAGGGCTGCTGGAGCAGGTCCAGAAAAAATTAGTTAATTTTTTTTTGGGATGGAAACCACTGGCTGAAACCAGCAGTACTGTACCTGCCCCGAGACAAAGGAGGGCAGGGACTGATTGACATCCCCTCCCGGGTCGCTGCATTCAGATTGCAGGCAGCCTAGAGACTGCTGTACACCCCTGAGCTGAGCTGGAGAGGCATGGCTTTGTCCCTCCTCAAGAGGGTTGGGGGGCTTGGCTTAGACAGACAGCTGTTTTTAATGACCCCCAGTAAAGTTATTAGAACTGAGCTGGAAAGCTTTTACAGTAACATGTTAAATGCCTGGGGGTTAATTAAGATTTTAAGGACAGATGAAAGCCTCTGTACATGTTTTATTTTTGAGGAGCCTTTGTTTTTTAATAGAATTTTTAACATTGATGCTTTTAATTCAAAACAGCTTTTTTTTTGTGTTTTTACAGGCCGGAGTCACCACCCTTGGTCACCTGGTAGACTGGACTGAGTGGCGATGGAAGACTGGGGCCGAGCTGACTGCAGTGTTGGGTCTGCGCTCGGTGCGCTTCATAGGGAGGGTGCTGAGAGACATCCGAGCCTCCCTGAGCCCAGCAGTGTTGGAGTTCATGGCGCAGTGCTTCTCAGAGAGGCAGGCCCCGGAGCGTGAGCCTGATTTCCCCTCAGTGCTGCTCTCCCCTGCACTGCCGGAGGAGGAGGAGGAGGGGGGGGAGCGACCCGGGATGCTGTTATCCCTGGATGAAGAGACCAATTTACAGTTCCACTCTGCAGAGAAGAGGCAGCTGTACGGCACTGTGGTTAAGACCCGGCATTATCACAGACTTAAAGACCTGACTGATACCAAGTGGAGGGCTCACCTGGCGATGGAGGAGTCTGTGCGGCCGTCCTGGAGGGTGCTGTACAAACTGCCTCTGCCCAAGCGCTCCGGGGACCTGCAGTGGCGAGTGTTGCATGGCATTGTCGTCACGAACCGCTGGCTGAGCCGAGTTGACCCAGGTGTGGGGGGAGCAGTGCCCCTTCTGTCTCGCTGTGGAAACTGTGTTTCACCTTTTTACAGACTGCCCACGACTCCGGCCTTTTTTTATTTTTCTAGAAGGCCTGCTGATGAACCTCGGGGTGCGTTTTACTAAAGAGTTATTAATTTTAAGTATTAAGTATTCTTTTAAATATCGTCATCGGTGTGCCCTGATTAATTTTCTCCTGGGTCAAGCGAAGCTGGCGATTTTAAAATCCCGTAAGAACAGATTATCTAGCACTGGTATAGATGATGCCCTGTGTGTTTTTAGAGTTCTGGTTGTAACCAGGGTAAAAGCTGATTTTTCTTATTACAGCATGATGAATGATATGGATAATTTTATGATGAGGTGGTGTATTGAGGATGGGGTGTGTGCAGTGGGTGAAGATGGCATGCTAATTTTTAAAATTGTTGGTGTGTTTTTAGTTTTTTTTGCTGTTTTTAGAATATTTCAGTTATTTATCTGTGTTTTATTCTTGTTCTATTATGACCAGTGCTGGAATTTACTAGTTTTATTTATGTTAATTTAATGTTTTGTTGCTTTTCTTTTGTGTTGTTCAATAAAGGGATTTAAAATCTCTCTCTCTCTCTCTCTCTCTCTCTCTCTCTCTCTCTCTCTCTCTCTCTCTCTCCTCTCTCTCTCTCTCTCTCTCTCTCTCTCTCTCCTCTCTCTCTCTCTCTCCTCTCTCTCTCTCTCTCTCTCTCTCTCTCTCTCTCTCTCTCGTTGCATGCTGGGAGTCTGTGGTGAGCGAGTGAGTGGTGGTGGGAGTGTCTGAGTTTGTGTACGGTTTTGCTGTGCATGAAATTTATATTTTTTCTTTTTCCTTTGTTGTGTTTGTTTATTGTTAAAGTATTTGATTTTTATTTAGTTGTTTTGTTTTCTGGCCATTATGGCCTCGCTTAGGAGGCAGATCACCTCCCAGCTTTTCATATGATTCTTTGACCAGGAGAAATGGGTTTAAGATTGTGTCGCAGGAGCAGGTGTCGGTAGAGGACTGTGCTTTGGCCGTAGGAAAGGAGGTAGGTTTCGAGAATATCATCTGTGCCTCAAGAATGAACAAGAGTATTGTGATGTTTTTTAAAGACTGAAGCTCTTGTTAATGATATTGTGGAGACAGGGGTTACTGTGAAAGGCAGTTTTCTGCCTGTGCTTCCCCTTGCCTCTCCGGTTGTTAAAGTAACCATTTCAAATGTGCCGCCTTTTTTAAAAAATGAACTACTGATTAATGAACTAAGCCGGCATGGTAAAATCATTTCGGCAGTACGTAGGGTCCCGCTCGGCTCCAGCGCTCCGGAGTTAAAGCACGTCATGTTTTTCCGTAGACAGGTTTTTATGATTCTAAATGATTTAGAAAATGATTTAAACCTTGCAATTGAAGGCATAGACTATATGGTTTTTGCTTCTTCGGATTATATGCGCTGCTTTAACTGCGGAGCGCAGGGACATATAAGGAGGAACTGCAAGAAAGGGGAGGCTGGAGCCCGCAGCAGAGAGGAGGGTGGGGCGGACAGGCAGGAGACAGGGTCGGAGAACACAGAAGATGTTCACCGTGAGGGAGGTGAAGGAAAGGTGGTGATTAATGTTGACCCGGGTGAGGGAACATCTGGGTTGCAAGGTGCTCCTACTGGTAACAGCGGGGCGACCCTGGCGGAAAAGTTAGTTATTAGTGAGACAGCGGGGGAAACTGCAGTGAATTCCCCAGCTGAAAGTGTTGACTTACAACCCGCTCCTGTTGAGAGCAGCGGGGCGACTGTGGCGGAAAAGTTAGTTGTTAGTAAGACAGTGGGGGAGACTGCAGTGAATTCCCCAGCTGAAAGTGTTGACTTACAGCCCGCTCCTGTTGAGAGCAGCGGGGCGACTGTGGCGGAAAAGTTAGTTGTTAGTGAGACAGCGGGGGAGACTGCAGTGAAAACCCCCGCTGTAAATGTGATGAATATAGATGAAGATCAGGAGGGGTTTAAGATGTCAAAAACTGGGAAAAAGAAAAGAACGTTAAATTCATCTGAAAATTTGACAGTGCAAAAAAAAAAGCGCTGGTCGGCATAGATAAGCAAAGAGCTGAGACGAATGGGGCCGCAGTGGATCTCGGCGCTCTGTTGTCCCAGGCGGAGGAGTCTGCCTGCATTGAAGCACAGTCTCCTCGGCCGGCGAGCATGCAAGTCTCTCGCAAGGACTCTCTGTTGAGTTCCGCAGCTGGTGAGACAGACTCTGACAGTGCAGGGGAAGGGGATTTTACTGATGATTCGCAAGTTGATGATAGCAGATTATATACCGCTCAAAGCATAAAAGCTTTTCTAACTGACACTAAAGGAAAAAGAAAAATTGTCATTGAGGATTTTTTTCCTGATTTGAAGCAGTTTGAATCGATGGGCAGGCTGATATTGCAGAATGCCGGGTTAGCTGAGTTTAGTGAAGCTGAATGTTACAGACTAAAGAAATGGTTAAGTACTGTCCGTAGTGTTTTAAAATAAGTACCATGTTTAGTTTTTTGAAACTCCCCTTTTTCTCTGTTGTATTGTTGTTATCTACTGTGTGTTTTGTTCTTGTTTCTCTCTCCCCTTTTGCTTTCATGAACTCTTTAAAAATAGGTAGTCTCAATGTAAATGGTGTTCGTGGTTTAAATAAAAGAGAGGCAGTCTTTAAGTTTCTTGAACATAAAAAACTAACTGTTAGTTTCTTACAAGAGACGCATTCTGATATTTCTAATGAAATTGAATGGAGGAAATAATGGAAGTGAGAAATTTGTTTTAGCCATGGGTCTAATTTAAGTGCAGGGGTAGCGATTTTATTTTCAAAATTTTTTAAACCTGAAAGTAATTGATGTTTTTAGAGGCACAATTTTAATGGTGGAGGCCAATTTAAAAAATAATTTTTATTAATATATATGCTCCTAATAATGCTCAGGACAGGAGTGATATGTTTACTGTTCTTGATAAAATGCTGGCAGGCTGTGGGGCACAAGAGATTGTGATTATTGGGGGTGATTGGAATTGCACTGTGGATTATAAAGTAGATAGGAACAATTTGGAGCCCAGTCCACAATCAGCAAAACAGCTTCTTCACATCATTGAATCATACAATTTGGTAGATGTCTGGAGGAATGCAAATAGTACTGCTAGACAGTATACTTGGTTTAAACCTGGCCATAATCTAATTTCAATGGCCAGGCTGGATAGATTTTATACTTCCAGATATCATTTAAATTTGATTAAAGGCTGTTTTATCTCCCCCAGTGGCCTGTCCGACCATTGCCTCATTACATTGTCCAGGGCAGCAGTGTGGAGTAGTGGTTAGGGCTCTGGACTTCTGACCGGAGGGTCGTGGGTTCAATCCCTTGTGGGGGACACTGCTGCTGTACCCTTGAGCAAGGTACTTTACCTAGATTGCTCCAGTAAAAACCCAACTGTATAAATGGGTAATTATATGTAAAAAATAATGTGATATCTTGTAACAATTGTAAGTCGGCCTGGATAAGGGCGTCTGCTAGGAAATAAATAATAATAATAATAATAATAATAATAATAATAATAATAATAATAATAATAATAATATTTCTTCCTTCTGTAAAAATGCATAGTGCCTATTGGCACTTTAATAATAGATTATTACAGGATGGGTATTTTAAAGATTGTTTTAAATATTTCTGGACTGAGTGGAAAAAAAGAAAATCTTGTTTTAAATCCCTGAGGCAGTGGTGGGACATAGGCAAGATCCAAATAAAGATCTTTTGTCAGCAGTACACTGAGAATGCTACAGGCAGCTTGAATGACTCTATGGAAAAGCTGGAGGTGGAGATTCTGGGGCTTTATAAAGATCTGGAATCTCAACCAAATAGCAGGCTGTTAGAAGACCTGAAATATAAAAAACAGTCATTCGTTGACCTACTATACATGAAGGTACAAGGAGCACTGGTCCGCGCACGGTTCCAGGGTTTGACAGAGGTGGACAAGCCAACAAAGTTCTTCTTTGGTTTGGAGAAGAAAGCAGCAAAGAGCAGGGTGATTCACTGTTTGAAAACCCCTGCAGGTCAGGTGATGGAGGACCCAGTGGAGATCTGTAGGTTTGCTACAGTTTTTTATAAAAACTTATTCACAGCAGAAGCTGAGAGAAACGCACAAGAGATCAAACTGTTCCTGCATGATCTCCCACAGATTCCACAGGAGGAGGCAGCAGACCTGCAACCCCTGCTTACATATAATGAGCTCACTGATGCAATGCAGCAAATAAAAAACGATAGAGCGCCGGGACTAGATGGGATCACCGTGGAATTTTACAAAGAATTCTGGGCCTTGCTGGGGTGGGAGCTGTACATGGTGCTGCTGGAGAGCATCAAGGAGGGGTTGCTGCCTCTGAGCTGTCGGCGGGCGGTGATCACCCTGCTCCCCAAGAAAGGAGATCTGAGTTACTTGAAGAACTGGAGACCAGTGTCCATCTTCTGTCTCGATTATAAGATCCTGTCGAAAGCCCTGGGGAACCGTTTGAAGAAAATCATGGAGTCAGCGGTCCAGTCAGATCAAACTTATTGTGTTCCTGGCAGGTCAATTTTTGACAATATTTACTTAATTCGAGACCTTTTGACAGCCTCCAAGCTTTTCGGCTTTAAATCCGGTCTGATTTCCTTGGACCAGGAGAAAGCTTTTGACCGGGTCGATCACCAGTATTTGTTTAAGGTGTTAGAGGCCTTAGGGGTCGGTCCGCGCTTCATAGAGTTTGTTCAGTTGTTGTACTGTCGTGTTTTCAGTGTACTGAAGATTAATGGTGGCCTGAGTGAACCCATTCCTGTACAGAGAGATATCAGGCAGGACTGCCCCCTGTCTGGTATGCTCTACTCCCTTTCAATTGAACCCCTCCTACATAGAATTAGGCAGTTGTTGTCTGGCATCCCGATCCCCGCCAATCCTTCCCAGGCTGTCAAGGTCTCTGCCTATGCAGATGACCTGACAGTGTTTGTGTCCAGTAGGCAGGATGTGGAGATTCTGTGTGACTGTCAACGTCAGTTTGAGAAAGTCTCCTCTGCTAAGATTAACTGGAATAAAAGTAGTGCCCATTTGGTGGGGTCATGGGGTGATGCTTGTCCCCCTGACCTCCCGGTAGGGCTACAGTGGAGCCACTGGAGTCCTAAGATCCTGGGGGTCTTCCTGGGCGAGGAGAGGGATCTCCAAAGAAATTGGGAGGGACTGATAGAGAAGTTGAGGGGTCGGTTACAAGCCTGGCACTGGCTCCTGCCACAGCTGTCATTCAGAGGAAAGGTTCTAGTAATTAATAACCTGGTAGCCTCCATGCTGTGGCACAAATTAGCGTGTCTCGATCCCCCGCCCGTGCTTATTAAAGAAATACAGAAAATGCTGCTGCAGTTCTTTTGGCATGGGATGCACTGGGTAAGGAAGGGGATTCTGTACCTGCCCGTACAGGAAGGGGGGCAGGGTCTCATTGACATTAGCAGCAGGATCGCAACGTTTCGTCTGCAGGTCGCCCAGATGTTCCTGTACCCCCCTGACCCCCCCTTGCCCTGGATGCTGCTGCAGTGCGTGGGGATGGGGAGACTTGGGTACGATAGACACTTGTTTGTTTTGCATACACCAAGTTTGGATCTGACTCTGCTCCCTCGGTTTTATAGGAATGTTTTCAGTGCTTGGCAGCTTTTAAAGATTTCTAGGAATTTTAATGAATTTAATGCAATAAACCTGGCTAGATTTAACAAGCTCACTGAACTATTACTGTATTGTCAATTGTGAGAATTTAAGCTAAACCTAACTTATTAACGGCAGCTTCATGAACCAGGCCCCAAATTGATCTGTGCAGTAAAAAGAGCTTAGAATATTACAAATACATCATCAGTGCCATCAGTATTAACTTTCTCATACTGTACTATTACCCTATATACCTGATTCCTTTAGAAGGGTGATCGCCGTTTCCTTTCGGATAATGGCAATGGACTCCCTTCAGGGGGAAAAGTTGCTCTGTCTGTCTTCAAGAACATCCTCTGCAAACTGAGAAAATAGAGGGGTTTTGATGGGGTTTTGATGAACTTTATACCTACCATAACCTACACACAAACCCACCATTTCTACCCTAACATGCCATAACTACCACCCATAACACACCCTGCAATGAGATCTAGAAGTTATTTTTTTATTATTTTCTAGCATTTTCTAGCATTTTTATATATATATATATATATATATATATATATATATATATATATATATATATATATACACACACACACACACACACACACAGTATACGTGTGTGTTTTTCAGTGTTGGGGGACTAGCTCGCCAATAGTATCTCGCAACTGTTTAGCAGCTTTGCAGAAGCCAGATGCTTTTAGCTCGTGTTAGCTTTTACAACTAGCGAGATGTTATTGTTATTTATTTTCTTAGCAGACGCCTCCCTTATCGGGCGACTTACAATATAGCCTATCACATTATTTTCTACATACAATTACCCATTTTTACAGGTTTTAAAAAAAAAAAACACACACACACACACACACACACACTGCCCCGCTGGTCCAAACACTGAGTTTCTCTCAATTACTTCATTGAACCCTTAACTGAACTGATAATAATAATAATAATAATAATAATAATAATAATAATAATAATAATAATAATAATAATAATAAATTTGCTTAATTTGACTTTTGAAATGGTTTAGCTTCAAAAATAAAGTTATAGAATTTAAGTTCCTTATATAATTGTATATTGAACTTGAAATCTCCAGCTGTTTAAAATCATTCAAAAATTCTGATTAGGGGCAAGTGATTATTGTTTGTTAAATTGAGGGTTCAGTGAAGTAATTGAGAGCAGCTCAGTGGTTGGAACAAAACCCAGCAGGGCAGGCAGGGGGGTCCCCAGGACCAGGGTGGAGAACCGCTGCTGTATTTTGTACGCTTTTGTAACCATGGCAAGATGGCTAACGGCGTCTGCTAAGAAACAAATAAAATATTGTTATTGTTGATGTTTGTTGTCCTTGTCTACCAATTACCACACAACGTTCACTAAAACGTTGTTACAGACTTAAAGGCTTTGTTAAAAGTAAAATAAATATACAAATATATTTTTTAAAGTGTCTCTCTTTTTTAAAGGATGGAGTTCAGTGGGAGACGATGCTTCTCTGTTGCCATGGTTACCGGGGTGCTGTCCTCGTGCTGGTGTAACGTGGGGTTACCAATCACGAGACCTGATCACAAACCCCCACGTCAGTGATAACACTATGTAACACAATTTTTGTTCCTGGGTAGTAAGTGTTATTTCCTAATTGCTTATGCCTCAAAAGTATAGAAAATGGCTATTGTTCCCCACAAACTTTGCTTTTGTGACCAGGACAGTGATATTTTGAAATGTACCTATTTCCAATGAGAAAACGGGCGAATTTGTGTCTTTTCGTTCACATAAAGTCAGAAAAAAACAAAATATGAATCCAAATTAACATGTATTTATACTAAAGTAATACAAAAATGACTACAAAAGATTTAGAAGTGAGTAGTTTTTCGAGATTTACGATTATACTGTAAATCACTTTCACGAATCAGCCCCCAAATGTAGTCTCCCATCATGTTCTCGTTATACTGTCCATGGTAGCGGCGTTCAAAGTCCAGTATATCCTGGTGGAAGCACTCGCCTTGCTCCTCCGAGTACGCTCCCATGTTCTCCTTGAATTTATCAAGATGAGCATCAAGGATATGGACTTTGAGGGACATCCTACAGCCCATTGTGCCGTAGTTCTTCACCAGAGTCTCAACCAGCTCCACATAGCTTTCGGCCTTGTGATTGCCCAGGAAGCCCCGAACCACTGTGACAAAGCTGTTCCAAGCCGCTTTCTCCTTACTAGTGAGCTTCTTGGGGAATTCATTGCACTCCAGGATCTTCTTTATCTGTGGTCCGATGAAGACACCGGCTTTGACCTTTGCCTCAAACAGCTTAGGGAAGAAGTCTTGAAGGTACTTGAAGGCTGCTGACTCCTTATCTAGAGCTGACAAATTGTTTCATAAGGCCCAATTTGATGTGCAGTGGTGGCATCAGCACCTTCCGGGGGTCCACCAGTGGCTCCCACTTGACGTTGTTCCTCCCCACAGAGAACTCGGTCCGCTGTGGCCAGTCCCGTCTGTGGTAGTGCGCCTTGGTGTCCCTGCTGTCCCAAAGGCAAAGATAGCAGGGAAACTTGGTAAAACCGCCTTGGAGACCCATCAGGAATGCCACCATTGCAGCCTCTTGATGCCATCTCAGAAAAATGTATCCACTTAGGCAGCTGGAACTAAACTGAACTGGTGGGCTTAAGGCCCCTGTATTTATACTACTATTTATATTACTGGAAAGTTCTAGAAAGTTCTAGAAGTTACTCCAAGTTTACTCAGCACTGAATCTATCTGGAATGTTCTGGAAAATAGGTAAATTTCAAAATATCACTGTCCTGGTCACAAAAGCAAAGTTTGTGGGGAATAATAGCCATTTTCTATACTTTTGAGGCATAAGCAATTAGGAAATAACACTTACTACCCAGGAACAAAAAAAATAAAAAAATTGTTACACGGTGTAATAAAACTCACCTTCAACAATAAGTGTACTGAAACCTTACATCCAACTCAAAAGTTGTAAACCAAAATTCTTTATTGCACCTTAATTTTCTTGGTGCGGTTTTAAAAAAAAAAAAACATATGAATTATTTTGTTTGGGGAGAAAAGCTGAAGAATTCTACAAGTTTGCTTAAACCCTAAATTTAGTCCCTTTCTGTCAGGTGACAGCTACCCACTTTACCACATTTCAGCAATCAGATTTACCCAAACAACACACTACTCTCAGTGTATAAACCCTTAATCATGAAAAATAATCTCAACACTCAAACTGTTTTTTTTTTCCTTGGTAGAATTTACACGGTATTTCTTTCTTTTAATATTTCAGTCTTTAAACCTTTGTTATTTAAGTTAAAAAAAAAACACATTTTAAATGCGAACCAATGTCAGTTTATTAATAATAATAATAATAATAATAATAATAATAATAATAATAATAATAATAATAATAATAATAATTAGTTAAATGGCAACATTTGCTTTTAACACAGTTTGTTTTCAAATAAAACAATTTCAACTGCAGTCCTGTTGCAGCACAATAAATAAAACAAATCATTTGTAAAAAACGTATACTCTTCAAGAAAGATTCAATACTTCAAAATGCAAAAAAATGTAAACAGTAACGTTCCCCAAAAAACAAAACCGTTCAAGGCAGTATAGGTACACAGACCCTGGTTTGCTTGCACAAAATATTAGCTTTCTAGCTGGAATAACTAATAAGGGATTTAAAAAATCGTTTTTTTTTATTTCCTGGAATCTTCTTTTAATAGACGGTATAACTCTAAATAATTCACTTTTAACACTCCACATTTAACACGGTAAACCTTTCTTCCAAGTCAAAAAAATTATTATTATTATTATTATTATTTATTTCTTAGCAGACGCCCTTATCCAGGGCGACTTACAATCGTAAGCAAATACATTTCAAGTGTTACAATACAAGTAATACAATAAGAGCAAGAAATACAATAACTTTTGTTCAAGTGCGTGCCAGAGTGGACATGTGCTGGGAATAAGAGAGGCAGGGGTCCAGGGTGACTCCAAGGTTCTTAGCGGAGGAAGAGGGAGAGAGTGTGGTAGATTCCAGAGGAACATAGATAGAGAGATCAGAGGAGGGGGAGGAGGAGGGAAAGAAAAGGAGGTCAGATTTAGAGAGGTTGAGTTTGAGGTGATGCGAATGCATCCAGGAGGAAAAAGCAGAAAATGTATCTACTACAAAAAAAATTCCAATGCCTCGTTTCAGATCTAAAAATCCCTGTTTCCGTTTAAAATAGCTAATGATGCTGCTTTGAATGAAGAAATAGATCTGATAGTCGGTATAATAAAGCTCAGTGCTTTAGCAAGATAATTGTATACATGCAGCAAAAGTCTAGAGACGCCATTACACGAGCATCACTATAGTAACACAAGCTGTACTTGTGTTTCTCAAATCAACTAAAACGAGGCGCCTACTTCTGAAAACTGGAGTTTTCAGAACGGGTTCCCTTTGTCTTAGTTTCAGAATCAGTGTACAGACGGCGCTGTGTTCATTTATAGCACACACACACCCTCTTGTGGACAGTGTTGGGAAAACAGTGGGACGACTATCCAGTCTATTGAATACCGACGAGCGGTAAGGCAACGAGTTCAAGTTTTAACCGCTTTCAATTGAACAGTTTTGAATGTTGTTTAGCAACACGGGTTTCTTGTGTAATGCTACACTTTAGTGTTAAAGGGACTAGGAGCTCTTAAAATAAACAAATCCCCTGGGCCAGATGAGATCCTCCCAATAGTACTCAAAGAAATGAAAGAAGTTATTTACAAACCGCTAACCAAGATCATGCAACAGTCTCTTGACACAGGGGTTGTACCAACAGACTGGAAAATAGCAAACGTAATACCAATCCACAAAAAGGGAGACAAAACCGAACCAGGTAACTACAGACCAATATGCCTGACATCTATTATATGTAAACTTATTGAAACTATAATAAGATCCAAAATGGAAAATGACCTATATGGTAACAATATCCTGGGAGACAGCCAGCATGGTTTTTAGGAAAGGGAGATCATGTCTAACTAACCTACTTGACTTTTCTGAGGATGCAACATTGAAAATGGATAACTGCAATGCATACGATATGGTTTATTTAGATTTCCAGAAAGCTTTTGACAAAGTCCTGCATAAAAGATTAATTCTGAAACTGAACACAGTAGGGATTCAAGGAAATGCATGCACATGGATTAGGGAGTGGTTAACATGTAGAAAACAGAAAGTACTGATTAGAGGAGAAACCTCAAAATGGAGCGAGGTAACCAGTGGTGTACCACAGGGATCAGTATTAGGTCCTCTGCTATTCCTAATCTACATTAATGATTTAGACTCTGATATAGTAAGCAAACTCGTTAAATTTGCAGACGACACAAAAATAGGAGGAGTGGCAAACGCTGTTGCAGCAGGAAAGGTCATTCAAAATGATCGACAGCATTCAGAACTGGGCAGACACATGGCAAATTAAATTTAATAGAGAAAAGTGTAAAGTATTGCATGCGGGCAATAAAAATGTGCATTATAAATATCATATGGGAGATAGTGAAATTGAAGAAGGGAACTATGAAAAAGACCTAGGAGTTTATGTTGACTCAGAAATGTCTTCATCTAGACAATATGGGGAAGCTATAAAAAAGGCTAACAAGATGCTTGGATATATTGTGAGAAGTGTTGAATTTAAATCAAGGGAAGTAATGTTAAAACTGTACAATGCATTAGTAAGACCTCACCTAGAATATTGTGTTCAGTTCTGGTCACCTCGTTACAAAAAGGATATTGTTGCTCTAGAAAGAGTGCAAAGAAGAGCAACCAGAATTATCCCGGGTTTAAAAGGCATGTCGTATGCAGACAGGCTAAAAGAATTGAATCTATTCAGTCTTGAACAAAGAAGACTACGCGGCGATCTGATTCAAACATTCAAAATCCTAAAAGGTATAGACAATGTCAACCCGGGGGACTTCTTTGACTTGAAAAAAGAAAAAAGGACCAGGGGTCATAAATGGAGATTAGATAAAGGGGCATTCAGAACAGAAAATAGGAGGCACTTTTTTACACAGAGAATTGTGAGGGTCTGGAACCAACTCCCCAGTAATGTTGTTGAAGCTGACACCCTGGGATCCTTCAAGAAGCTGCTTGATGAGATTCTGGGATCAATAAGCTACTAACAACCAAACGAGCAAGATGGGCTGAATGGCCTCCTCTCGTTTGTAAACTTTCTTATGTTCTTATGTTCTTAATCCAGGGACGACATTACTATCAATTCATCAGAGCCCTTTCCATTATTTGGGGAGAGATTTCGAGATTTCGTTATGTATGAAATTGGAATTACCCTGACGAAGGGGTTAGCCGAAACGCGTCGATGAAATTAATCAAGTTTTTCCGCTTTTTAAAAGTTTTTTCCAAAGTGCTGCTGTGCCTTCTTACCTAACGATATTCATTTTGCTTCAAGCACCTTACGAGTTTGCAAAGTTGCGGCAGTTCCTTGCTCTTGTTTTACAGAAATGTTTATGAAATATCATTGCATATCATCGATCGGTATTTATAAAATAAAAATTGTGGCTTTATTATAAAAACTGTGAACAATCATCATGTATGCAGCGACTGTGACTTTTAAAACGCTGTGAATGTAGAAGCCGTTAGGCAACTTTCACTTGATTTGATTGGCTCTTTATTTGCATATCTCCCTACAACCCATTTGTTTTTTAATTTATTGCTTTATATATATATATATATACACACACACCACGGTAAAAATGTATTTATTTCGTCTGGTCTTTATATTTACATATCCACAGAGGGAGGAAGAGGGAGAAGATATACAATAATTATACATCTGAAACCGAGCAGGAATGTTGATTTGGGTACTATACTGTAGGCAGCGGTTCTCCACCCTGATCCTGGAGTTTTATTTATTTATTTATTTATTAGCAGAGGCTCTTTCGCTCTTAATTCACTGACCCAGCAACGGAATCAAACTTGTATTAAGAAGAGACCACCTGTCTAACGTGACCAGTGTGACCACAATTCTCTGACCCCAACAACGGACTCAAACCTGTATTATTAAGCAAACCATTTCAGTCTGGCTTTTAACAGTTCCGTGAAGCTAACAACAATAAGCAACAATAAGATGATTACTTCCGGTTTTCAAAACGGCTCAGCTCAGGCAAAGTATCAAAATAAAAGTCCCGTATCCAGCACAAAAATATAGTTTATATTCATATAGAAAGTGGGGTGAAATGTAATGTAGACACACTGGGGGTACAGAAAATAAAGTTACTTACTTAAGATTTACGTCACTGTAATAGCAACACTACTTTTTATGTCAGGTGTCTAGTTAAAACAGCCGTTTTCCCTTCATTTTTGGGTGCTGGGCGCGACTTTGGTTGGACATTGCCAACAGTTTAATTCTCTTAGGGATTTATTACCTGGGTTATTCTATACTTGTTAGGCAATTTAAGAATAAAAACGCTTCCATCTTGTACTCATGGTGGTATTAAATCAATATGATGTGAAATTTGTCTTACATCTCTAAATCTTTAAGCTATTTTCTCTCTTTCAGACTCCTATGCTAAACCACCTCTCTCTCACTAGACGGGTTAATTAAATCACGGAGACGGGTTTGATTAGCCTTTTGTTTCCTGAGTGCCTGGTGCATTCAAGGTGTTAGGTTGATCGTTATCTCTAGGCAAAGCTAGACAAATTAGATTAAAGTTCATTCAATGTAGATTCCTGATACAATATCATAAGAACATAACATAAGAAAGTCCATGACATTTGCAATATATTTGAGATGACAATGTCTCTAGAACCTACAACTCCCCCCTTTCTGAAGAAGAATAGCATTAAAAACAGCTCTTGTACTTCAAAACCTAGTTACTGCCTTTATTTGGCAAGGAAGGTGGTGGTGCAGTTCAAGCAAATGTCCAATTTCCTAAAACATTGGCTACAACTAGCAAAATAAGAAAAAAAGAAAATACAATTCTAAAATAATGACAACACACAATACAAAATCTTGATACAGGTCCATACTAGCAACAGTAGTATACTAATTATAAATGTCGAGGGAAGCCTCTTCTGCATGGTTCATCATGAGCACATTAACAATTGTAAGTCACCCTGGATAAGGGCGTCTGCTAAGAAATAAATAATAATAATAATAATGTTGCAACATTGTTTTTCGGTAACTCCGAGAGACTATCCATCTGGGTAGATTATCGTTTTCATGGGTGAACACAAGTAGTCCTGTTTTAAGGGAGATCTTTCGCTTCTGACTTGCCGGGATTTTCAGTTCGGGATCATCGAGCAGGCTAGCTGGGGTGAGTGGGTTTGCTTCAGCATCTTGGACATGGTTGCGCATCTTGCAGATTGTAGCATCGCCTTCTTGCATTTCTACCAAATCTGTGGGTAGCTCTTCGTTGTACAAGGTGGCCGTCACCTGTGGTGATAGGGCTATATCTTGTCCTTGTTTGGCTTGTCTGCAGGTGATGGCATGGACCATTACTTGGAGTTCTGGGCTGAGTTCCCAGTTTTCTCCATTCGAAGCGCCCTCTTTTGCCAGCCTGTCTGCTTGGTCGTTCCCTTGTTTTTCGGGTCCCTCAACAAGCGAGTGCCCCACTACCTTCTTCCAGTAGATCTTGAGGGCATGTTCAGAGACAAGTTGATCGATAGCCAGTATCAGCTCTAGGTTTGCAACTGGTTTACCGTCAGGTTTCCTCATGCCCTTTCATTTCCAGTCAGGCAGGTAGTTAATAAAACTGTCCTTTGTGTATGCAGAGTCTGTACATATTACAAATTCTGTAATGTCCTGCTGGATAACGGTTTGGACAGCCAGCAAAGCTCCTACCAACTCGGCATATTGGCTGGTTTTTGATTGCAGGTGGTAACTCTTTTGGAACGAATTATGTTCCCAAATAAGTCCTACTCCTGCCTTCAGTGTTCCTCCCTTCCTGGTTGCACTGCCGTCTATGTTGACGTTCGGCAGTCCCCGGCACACATCCTCATTGTAGTTCAAATGGGGATTAGGTTCTGGGGGATCTTCTGGAAGGTTTTCTGCTTCTGCACTGGGCACGCCTTTCCTAATAAGGGTGCCCAGATAGATTCGCTTTTGAGCTGTGACGGCTAGTTTCGTCAAACTAGACACTTCTGCTTCAACCTGGGTTGTGGATGCTTTTTCTTCTTGGAGAGAGTGTGCTTCGTCTTCCAGTGTTGGGGTTTCTGCGAGTGGTTGGAGCTCCTCCTCCACACCTTGCAAGTGTATTGCCTTTACTTTACTGGGTGTAGAGGGATCTTGGCTTAGTCAGCTGTCAGGTGCGTGTTTAGAGGTGTTGGTCTGGCAATTCCTAGATCCACTAGGGGTCAATCTCAGTAGCATGTGGTGCAGTAGGAGGAGGAGTCGACATCAAGTTTTGCATGTGTTGTCGTACACAACGTTGCACTTCCTGCTCAAGTTCCTGTTGTCGCTTTTCCTTCCAATCATCTACTCTCCTGTTGCCTTGGTGGTATCCCTCATGGTTAGGTGGTTTGTAGTTCTTGTGTTGATTGTAGTTCTTGTGTTGATTGTAGTTCTTGTGGGGCCCATCAGAGTATTCTCGTCGCCGCGGGTGGTTTCTCTCTGTGGATTTCTGGCTGCTGTTAGATGGCAGTGTTTTCTTCCAATTAGGATTATTTGGAGGCAGTTCACCCCCCTCAGGTTCAAGGAAGTCTGATGTGGTTGTAACTGCTACTACTTGGGGAGTTTCTTGTACTTTTCTTGCAGGCATTTTGGAAACCTGTGCATTTTGCCATACTGTCGTAGCAGCTTTCAGGATGTCGTGCATGGGCGTGTCCGCATTTACCACCGCACTTATGGCAACTCTTACTTCTTGGGGCAAGCTGCGAATGTACAGTTGTTTGAAGCGTTTGTCCACATTTTCTCCAGGGTTAGGCTCACCAGCATGGTAAAGGCGTTTAAGTTCCTCGTAGAAGTCTCGAGGGTCCTCATCCTTCTTGCACTGTCTGAGACAGGCTGTGTGCAGGGCCGTGCAGGAGTTGCCATACCTGGAGTATCTCTGTGTTAGTGCTTCACACAGTTTCTCTAAGTTTTTTCTAGTTTCAGTCGATAATGTAGAAGTCCATTCTTGAACTGTGTCAACAAGTGTCAACAAGGGACAGCAGCTTGGCTTTAAGCAGGTCCTTTGTCAGTCTCCAATCTTCTACATTGTCTCTTATGCGACTGATATGTCCCTCAATGGTGATGTCTCTTTTAGCTGGGTCAAACTTGTTGAGGGTTGACGCTAGCTTGTGGACTTGGTAGATTTCTTTTTCTCCAAGACAGGTGGAAGGCAGCAAGCGGTGAGGTGCTCTGTCCACTTGGTACAAACCATTAGTTCTCAGTTCATGTTGCCCTGTTTCACCATTGTGTGTTGCAGAGGTATAGGCTGGGCTCTGCATTCTGTCAGGGACTTGCCTTCTGGGAAGCGGAGTGTACTCAGGTAGCGAGGTCACACTCTCGGCAGCGTTTCGGTGGAGACTGTTATAACTGAACGCGTAGCGTTGCACACCGGGTGGCGCACTTGAGGCAGCTTCTTGCAGTCGTTGGTCTCTGTTTCGGAGCCGTGCCACTTCTCTGGAGAGCTGGTTCACTATTTCTTGTAGGCTTCCTGCTTCAGTATTGTTTGTGGTTAGGGAGGTCATTCCAGCTCTGGATCTTTGGTCTGAGCGCTGATCTGACCTTCTTAGATAATCTAGTTCTCTGGGAGGTAGCTCTGGATTATTAGTAGGCGCAGAGGTTGATTCAACTCTAGTGGACAGTCTTTGAGTTGACACCTGCAGCCTTATCTTTTGGAGGTTGCGAATCTCTGTATTTGCTTTTACAAGATCCTCCTTTCTTTCTTCTAGCTCTTCGTGGAGCCTATTGATTTCCTCATCTTGTTGTTGCAGCAGCGAGCTCAGGCAGTTGTACTGCTCTCTTTGGTCTTCCATCTGTCGCTGGAAGTCTCCTATCTGCTGCTGGAGGTCTCTTATCTGCTGCTCTCTGTCTTGTAGATCCTCAGCTGCGGCCTCTTGTTCAAGTTCCTTGACTCTGTTCTCCAGTCTGTCTATGTCAGTAGTGAGGGTGGCAATCAGGTTTGTTTGTGTTTTAATCTCAGAGTTTTTGTCTCTGACTGTGTCCTTTTGGAGTTCAATGTCATTGAGGACCTGTTGCCATCCACAGTGGGCCGCAAAACCAACAACAGCGTAGCGTGTTGCTCTGTACGCCGATCTCATTTTGGGGTTTTCCTCACATTGCCAGGTGTGTTCTTGCTGGTAGCTTTCCAGCTCAGCCACAGTGCAGCTTTTCCATTCGATGATCTCAGGTGCATGGTTGGGTTCTTGGATTGCAGCATTGTAGAGGAATGCGGAGATGTCCAGCAGTTCGGTTGCCATTTCTGATCCCTACACTACTCTAACTAGGGGCTCTATTGGTTGGGAGTTAGAAGTTAGCACTCAGTATTCAAGTGAATCCTGACTTAACTTAATCTGTAGTGCGCGCGTGTGTGTGTGTGTGTGTGGGTGTGTGTGGGTGTGTGTGTGTGTGTATGTGTAACTAGGGGCACTCACGCTTCTATGAGGGGTGTCCAGCCGGGTGAATTAGCAGAAGCCTCCGTATGAGAGTAGCTCTTAGGATAATAGTGATTCTCTGCTAGGTCTCCTGACGGCTGGCTCTCCTACGCTATGTGCTTGGGGAAGAAAATAGAGAGAGAGAGTTATTTTCAAGGAACTAACAGCAATCTTTAGTGGCTCAAGAGAGAGAGATAGAGAGAGCAAAAGAAACAGGGAATTTCTCTTCCTGTATAGTAAACTTCTATGGGAAATCTAGTAGCAAAATGTATCCTATTTTAGTCAGGCAATGCAGACTACAAGATTTGAAAATAGGAAGGGCAAAATAAATAAATACTACTCCACCACTAGATGGCAGAGTGGGGAACAATGGGTTCCCTATAAATTATTCCTTTTTAAATAGATATATCTGGGATATAGCTTAGGGAATTAAGGTTATCACAGGAATAACATCTGTGTAATCTACTGTATATTCGTTGACTGAATATTACCTACTCAATGGCACTAATCTAGTGTTTTAGGACAAATTTATCTTGTCCCTAAAGAGTAATTGGATTATTCCTAATCTTTATCTTGAACTTATTTAATTTCACAGAGTCAAGGAATTTACTTCCTAAATTTAGGATTCACAAACTCAGAAAAATGATTGGTTTGCTGAGTGTTCAAATTGTGTACTCTGTGGTACAACAACATCAACAAAAAAAAAATCTAAATAAATCTTTAAAAAAAAAAAAAGGAAATGAAATGAGAGTAAACAAGAGAAACAAAATAGTACCGTAACAAAATAGAATGAAAAGAAACAGATTAGAAGCAGGAATAAAGTACAAAATAATAAAACAAAATAATAAGGTACTGACAAACAATTGATAGAAGCAAATTAGAGAGAGAATGAACAGGGGTGAGATAGCAAGGGGATAACAAACAATACACAAAGGGAAAAATAAAGAGCATAACAATACAATCTCATAAGAGGTTAACAGTTAATTTGGGAATTTAAGTTAACTCAGGTGATATGGAGAATTATGCATTCCACTACCTTGAATAAATTAACAATGCATCCAAATTATTTCTACACTGTTTGCAGTTAAATTTCTGTTAATGGTTAATTTGGGAATTAAAGAGTTAATAATCAGGTCATGTGGAGAATTATGCATTCCACTGCCTTGAAAAATTAACAGCACATCCAAATTATACCTATACTGCTTGCAGGATACAAAAACAAAAATAAGAGCACAGGAACAATACAAGGTTAATACTTCGTACAGCCTCTGATTTGGGAATTTAAGAGTTAATAGTCAGGTTACATGGAGAATTACACATTCCACTGCCTTGGACAATTAACAGCACATCCAAAACTATTCCTATGCTGCTTGAGGAATACAACACATTTCAGTTAATCTTTACCAGGTTTCATTGTTTGTAAGGGTTGATTAAAAAGGTGAGTACCTATTGTGTTAATACGATTGATTGAAGGAGAGTTGGTTGCTTAACTGATCAAATCGGCTACGTGACAATTGGCTTACTTTTAACATTCAAATTGAGAATCAATGTGGCTTTACAATATTCAGCTTAGTCATGCGATTACCCCCTGGTATGGCTGATAATTCTTCAAACATCAATCACGTAGCTAATTATTTTGATCTGTCTTAGGCTCCCCTGCTCCACTTATCTGGAATGCGGGTCTTATGGCTGCAGATACACACAATAAAGTTATCCAGCCTCTCTCTGGGTTTAGTAACGCGTATATTTGCTGATCTTTGTTTTAGCCATGAAATCAATATCTCAACATTTGTCAATCATTTAACCAATCGTTTGAGGCCGTATTGTAATCAGTAAGTGAGCTGGCGTTTCCAACTTCACACTCAACACTCCAGTTATTCAATCGTCACACTGCAATAAGGTCCTTGAATTCAAAATCACCTTACAATCATTTATGCCTAAGCTTACCAACTGAATTGGCATGAAAGTAGAAACAAAACCAATGTGTGCAATGCTAACAGAGGCTGTGTGGTCCAGTGGTTAAAGAAATGGGCTTGTAACCAGGAGGTCCCCGGTTCAAATCCCACCTCAGCCACTGACTCATTGTGTGACCCTGAGCAAGTCACTTAACCTCCTTGTGCTCCGTCTTTCGGGTGAGACGTAGTTGTAAGTGACTCTGCAGCTGATGCATAGTTCACACACCCTAGTCTCTGTAAGTCGCCTTGGATAAAGGCGTCTGCTAAATAAACAAATAATAACAATCAAACAATCAAGCTACACCCGTGAAAGTGGTATGCTTGAATCATACCCGGTTAAATGTTTGTATTTATTAGTTAATACAGAATAGAACATAAGCGGTCCACCACAGAAATACCCGCTTGGAATGGAAACGGTGAACTCACGTTCGGAGACCACCCCACAAACCTCCTCAACTTGCAGCCCAGGTTAGCATCCAGCCTTGCTGTTACCAGTGAATTAGAAATGTCCGCTTTGCGTACATTAAAAACCCATATTGCTGATAGCACAAGTACTGAAACATCGAACGGCTAGCAAATTATGATTTTTAGATGGGGGCAGACACGCTAGAGTTTAAAACTCAAAGCTTTTCTCCTATAGTGGAACACTGTAACTCAGACTCAAGACAAGCTCCCAGCAATGTGCCACAATTGCCACAATGTATTCACTAATTAAGGAATTTGTGTAGTTAGATTTACTACAATTATGGGGTAGCAGCTCAATCATCTGAATTTTCAACAATAATCACAGCATTAGCATGTTTAAGCATCAAACAGATTCATCAATATTAAATACATTCACTACTCAACAATTCGAAATATCTCGGTGGGACCTCCAATTTAAGCTGTGGGTACTATTGTAGGCAGTTAATATATTCTTAAGAGCAATAAATTAAAGGACCTCCAAAAACTGTAGGGGATAAAGATACCTTCGATAGTCAAGATCTCGGTGGGACCTCTACAATAAACAGTGTCCTATAATAATGTACACACCCGTTTTTAATATCGCTCTCTGAAAACGATGGCGGATTTACACATTACAACAAGCCAAAAATAGATCACATTCCAGACTGTTCAAAGTTCATAAATCGTGTTTGTTCCACATGAGCGAATGACTCAATACTGGGAATCTCTTCTTAGAAAGATGGTATTTATTAAGCATGCAACAATATAAAAGTTTGAAAATCACACAAAACAGTTACACAATTAATGTCACATTAAAAGCATTACAATGAGAACTAAGGTTTAAAACAACCAAAGAAATACTAGTACATACTGACACAACAAGGGGTCACACAATACCTGAATAGATATTTAAGAGTATTGTAACCTAGCCTGAAAAGCAGTCACTTTCAGCGTTCTGTTACCTTGTGTTTCTCCGAGTGTCAGGGCCCCCACCCTTGATGGATAAATACTGAGAGCTGAGGGCTCCAGGTGCAGTTTTGTAGTTTCTTAGAATCTGAGCGAGCAGGGATCCGTGGTCAGGGGATAGCGCAGAGGGATAATGCAGGTCTGGGGCAAGCGTAGCGGGGTAGAGCTGGGGTCTCAGATTAGAGGGCTAGAGCTGGGGACAAGGAGCTGGGCTAAAGCAGGGGGGTTTATACTTTTCAAACAAAGAGATTATTTGAATTTCCCGCTGCATGCTCCAATTGGCTATTTTGTAGCGAATGGGCTTGCAATCTTGATTGATTTCTCCCCCCTTCCTCTGTCTGATTAGTTCCTTATCATAATCTGGAAAGGGGAAACTTTTAAAACGTGCATAACTTTTGCTAAATAATTCAGATTTTATTCTGAATTCTCGTTATTTTTACCATAAGAAATTACATTTCTTTAGACACCAAACACGTCTGGTTGCGGTTGCGACTTTGGTTGGACATTGCCAACAGTTTAATTCTCTTAGGGATTTATTACCTGGGTTATTCTATACTTGTTAGGCAATTTAAGAATAAAAACGCTTCCATCTTGTACTCATGGTGGTATTAAATCAATATGATGTGAAATTTGTCTTACATCTCTAAATCTTTAAGCTATTTTCTTTCTTTCAGACTCCTATGCTAAACCACCTCTCTCTCACTAGACGGGTTAATTAAATCACGGAGACGGGTTTGATTAGCCTTTTGTTTCCTGAGTGCCTGGTGCATTCAAGGTGTTAGGTTGATCGTTATCTCTAGGCAAAGCTAGACAAATTAGATTGAAGTTCATTCAATGTAGATTCCTGATACAATATCATAAGAACATAACATAAGAAAGTCCATGACATTTGCAATATATTTGAGATGACAATGTCTATAGAACCTACACATGCCTTGATTTAGTCTTTTCAAATAACAAAGACAGAATAACTAAAACAGAGGTCAGAGAGCCATTGGCAAACTCAGACCACAACATGGTCTAATTTGAAGTGATTTTTAAAACCCCAAAAGAAATGACTAAAGCTAAGGTTTACAATTTTAGAAAAGCAAACTATGAAGGTATGTAACAGAGACTAACAGAAGTAGATTGGCGTAAAATAGAGAAAACATCCACAGAAAAAGGATGGCTGTTTTTTAAAAATGTAGTACTAGAGGCGCAAAACAATTACATCCCAAAAGTAGACAAATCTAAATCTAAAACAAAATGGCCAAAATGGTTTAATAGATCAATTAAAAAGAATATTCAGCAAAACAAGGCACTTTACAGAGCGTTTAAAAGGGACCAAAAACAAAGTACACAGAAAGAGTACTTGGAACTGCAAACACAAGTCAAAAAGGAAGTTAGAAAGGCCAAGAGAGAGATAGAAATCAATATTGCTAAGGGGGCTAAAACCAATTCCAAAATATTTTTCCAATATTATAACAGCAAGAGAACATTCAAAGAGGAGGTTAAATGTCTAAGAGATACAAATGGCAAAATCATAGATGACGAAAATAAAAATAGCAAATATATTAAGTGATTACTTTTCACAGGTTTTTACAGAGGAGGACACAGACAACATGTCCCACATGTCGACCTGTTCCTATCCAGTTTTAAATAACTTTAGCATAACAGAGGCAGAAGTGTTGAAGGGACTAGGAGCTCTTAAAATAAACAAATCCCCTGGGCCGGATGAGATCCTCCCAATAGTACTCAAAAAAATGAAAGATGTTATTTACAAACCGCTAACCAAGATCTTGCAACAGTCTCTTGACACAGGGGTTGTACTGACAGACTGGAAAATTGCAAACGTAATACCGATCCACAAAAAGGGAGACAAAACCGAACCAGGTAACTGGAGACCAATAAGATTGACTTCTATTATATGTAGACTTTTGGAAAGTATAATAAGATCCAAAATGGAAAATTACCTATATGGTAACAATATCCTGGGAGACAGTCAGCATGGTTTTAGGAAAGGGAGATCGTGTCTAACTAACCTGCTTGATTTTTTTGAGGATGCAACATCGACAATGGATAATTGCAAAGCATACAACATGGTTTATTTAGATTTCCAGAAAGCTTTTGACAATGTCCCGCATAAAAAATTAATTCTCAAACTGAACGCAGTAGGGATTCAAGGAAATGCATGCACATGGATTAGGGACTGGTTAACATGTAGAAAACAGAAAGTACTGATTAGAGGAGAAACCTCCAAATGGAGCGAGGTAACCAGTGGTGTACCACAGGGATCAGTATTTGGTCCTCTGCTATTCCTAATCTACGTTAATGATTTAGATTCCGGTACAGCAAGCAAACTTGTTAAATTTGCAGACGAAACAAAAATAGGAGGAGTGGCAAACGCTGTTGCAGCAGGAAAGGTCATTCAAAATGATCGACAGCATTCAGAACTGGGCAGACACATGGCAAATTAAATTTAATAGAGAAAAGTGTAAAGTATTGCATGCGGGCAATAAAAATGTGCATTATAAATATCATATGGGAGGTACTGAAATTGAAGAAGGGAACTATGAAAAAGACCTAGGAGTTTATGTTGACTCAGAAATGTCTTCATCTAGAGAATATGGGGAAGCTATAAAAAAGGCTAACAAGATGCTTGGATATATTGTGAGAAGTGTTGAATTTAAATCAAGGGAAGTAATGTTAAAACTGTACAATGCATTAGTAAGACCTCACCTAGAATATTGTGTTCAGTTCTGGTCACCTCGTTACAAAAAGGATATTGTTGCTCTAGAAAGAGTGCAAAGAAGAGCAACCAGAATTATCCCGGGTTTAAAAGGCATGTCGTATGCAGACAGGCTAAAAGAATTGAATCTATTCAGTCTTGAACAAATAAGACTACGCGGCGATCTGATTCAAACATTCAAAATCCTAAAAGGTATAGACAATGTCAACCCGGGGGACTTCTTTGACTTGAAAAAAGAAAAAAGGACCAGGGGTCATAAATGGAGATTAGATAAAGGGGCATTCAGAACAGAAAATAGGAGGCACTTTTTTACACAGAGAATTGTGAGGGTCTGGAACCAACTCCCCAGTAATGTTGTTGAAGCTGACACCCTGGGATCCTTCAAGAAGCTGCTTGATGAGATTCTGGGATCAATAAGCTACTAACAACCAAACGAGCAAGATGGGCTGAATGGCCTCCGTTCGTTTGTAAACTTTCTTATGTTCTTATGTTCTTAATCCAGGGACGACATTACTATCAATTCATCAGAGCCCTTTCCATTATTTGGGGAGAGATTTCGAGATTTCGTTATGTATGAAATTGGAATTACCCTGACGAAGGGGTTAGCCGAAACGCGTCGATGAAATTAATCAAGTTTTTCCGCTTTTTAAAAGTTTTTTCCAAAGTGCTGCTGTGCCTTCTTACCTAACGATATTCATTTTGCTTCAAGCACCTTACGAGTTTGCAAAGTTGCGGCAGTTCCTTGCTCTTGTTTCACAGAAATGTTTATGAAATATCATTGCATATCATCGATCGGTATTTATAAAATAAAAATTGTGGCTTTATTATAAAAACTGTGAACAATCATCATGTATGCAGCGACTGTGACTTTTAAAACGCTGTGAATGTAGAAGCCGTTAGGCAACTTTCATGCGATTTGATTGGCTCTTGTAATGCTTTATTTGCATATCTCCCTACAACCCATTTGTTTTTTAATTTATTGCTTTATATATATATATATATATACACACACACCACGGTAAAAATGTATTTATTTCGTCTGGTCTTTATATTTACATATCCACAGAGGGAGGAAGAGGGAGAAGATATACAATAATTATACATCTGAAACCGAGCAGGAATGTTGATTTGGGTACTATACTGTAGGCAGCGGTTCTCCACCCTGATCCTGGAGTTTTATTTATTTATTTATTAGCAGAGGCTCTTTCGCTCTTAATTCACTGACCCAGCAACGGAATCAAACTTGTATTAAGAAGAGACCACCTGTCTAACGTGATTAGTGTGACCACAATTCTCTGACCCCAACAACGGACTCAAACCTGTATTATTAAGCAAACCATTTCAGTCTGGCTTTTAACAGTTCCGTGAAGCTAACAACAATAAGCAACAATAAGATGATTACTTCCGGTTTTCAAAACGGCTCAGCTCAGGCAAAGTATCAAAATAAAAGTCCCGTATCCAGCACAAAAATATAGTTTATATTCATATAGAAAGTGGGGTGAAATGTAATGTAGACACACTGGGGGTACAGAAAATAAAGTTACTTACTTAAGATTTACGTCACTGTAATAGCAACACTACTTTTTATGTCAGGTGTCTAGTTAAAACAGCCGTTTTCCCTTCATTTTTGGGAGCTGGGCGCGACTTTGGTTGGACATTGCCAACAGTTTAATTCTCTTAGGGCTTTATTACCTGGGTTATTCTATACTTGTTAGGCAATTTAAGAATAAAAACGCTTCCATCTTGTACTCATGGTGGTATTAAATCAATATGATGTGAAATTTGTCTTACATCTCTAAATCTTTAAGCTATTTTCTCTCTTTCAGACTCCTATGCTAAACCACCTCTCTCTCACTAGACGGGTTAATTAAATCACGGAGACGGGTTTGATTAGCCTTTTGTTTCCTGAGTGCCTGGTGCATTCAAGGTGTTAGGTTGATCGTTATCTCTAGGCAAAGCTAGACAAATTAGATTAAAGTTCATTCAATGTAGATTCCTGATACAATATCATAAGAACATAACATAAGAAAGTCCATGACATTTGCAATATATTTGAGATGACAATGTCTCTAGAACCTACAACTCCCCCCTTTCTGAAGAAGAATAGCATTAAAAACAGCTCTTGTACTTCAAAACCTAGTTACTGCCTTTGTTTGGCAAGGAAGGTGGTGGTGCAGTTCAAGCAAATGTCCAATTTCCTAAAATATTGGCTACAACTAGCAAAATAAGAAAAAAAGAAAATACAATTCTAAAATAATGACAACACACAATACAAAATCTTGATACAGGTCCATACTAGCAACAGTAGTATACTAATTATAAATGTCGAGGGAAGCCTCTTCTGCATGGTTCATCATGAGCACATTAACAATTGTAAGTCACCCTGGATAAGGGCGTCTGCTAAGAAATAAATAATAATAATAATAATGTTGCAACATTGTTTTCCGGTAACTCCGAGAGACTATCCATCTGGGTAGATTATCGTTTTCATGGGTGAACACAAGTAGTCCTGTTTTAAGGGAGATCTTTCGCTTCTGACTTGCCAGGATTTTCAGTTCGGGATCATCGAGCAGGCTAGCTGGGGTGAATGGGTTTGCTTCAGCATCTTGGACATGGTTGCGCATCTTGTAGATTGTAGCATCCCCTTCTTGCATTTCTACCAAATCTGTGGGTAGCTCTTCGTTGTACAAGGTGGCCGTCACCTGTGGTGATAGGGCTATATCTTGTCCTTGTTTGGCTTGTCTGCAGGTGATGGCATGGACCATTACTTGGAGTTCTGGGCTGAGTTCCCAGTTTTCTCCATTCGAAGCGCCCTCTTTTGCCAGCCTGGCTGCTTGGTCGTTCCCTTGTTTTTCGGGTCCCTCAACAAGCGAGTGCCCCACTACCTTCTTCCAGTAGATCTTGAGGGCATGTTCAGAGACAAGTTGATCGATAGCCAGTATCAGCTCTGGGTTTGCAACTGGTTTACCGTCGGGTTTCCTCATGCCCTTTCATTTCCAGCCAGGCAGGTAGTTAATAAAACTGTCCTTTGTGTATGCAGAGTCTGTACATATTACAAATTCTGTAATGTCCTGCTGGATAGCGGTTTGGACAGCCAGCAAAGCTCCTACCAACTCGGCATATTGGCTGGTTTTTGATTGCAGGTGGTAACTCTTTTGGAACGAATTATGTTCCCAAATAAGTCCTACTCCTGCCTTCAGTGTTCCTCCCTTCCTGATTGCACTGCCGTCTATGTAGATGTTCGGCAGTCCCCGGCACACATCCTCATTGTAGTTCAAATGGGGATTAGGTTCTGGGGGATCTTCTGGAAGGTTTTCTGCTTCTGCACTGGGCACGCCTTTCCTAATAAGGGTGCCCAGATAGATTCGCTTTTGAGCTGTGATGGCTAGTTTCGTCAAACTAGACACTTCTGCTTCGACCTGGTTTGTGGATGCTTTTTCTTCTTGGAGAGAGTGTGCGTCGTCTTCCAGTGTTGGGGTTTCTGCGAGTGGTTGGAGCTCCTCCTCCACACCTTGCAAGTGTATTGCCTTTACTTTACTGGGTGTAGAGGGATCTTGGCTTAGTCAGCTGTCAGGTGCGTGTTTAGAGGTGTTGGTCTGGCAATTCCTAGATCCACTAGGGGGCAATCTCAGTAGCATGTGGTGCAGTAGGAGGAGGAGTCGACATCAAGTTTTGCATGTGTTGTCGTACACAACGTTGCACTTCCTGCTCAAGTTCCTGTTGTCGCTTTTCCTTCCAATCATCTACTCTCCTGTTGCCTTGGTGGTATCCCTCATGGTTAGGTGGTTTGTAGTTCTTGTGTTGATTGTAGTTCTTGTGTTGATTGTAGTTCTTGTGGGGCCCATCAGAGTATTCTCGTCGCCGCGGGTGGTTTCTCTCTGTGGATTTCTGGCTGCTGTTAGATGGCAGTGTTTTCTTCCAAGTAGGATTATTTGGAGGCAGTTCACCCCCCTCAGGTTCAAGGAAGTCTGATGTGGTTGTAACTGCTACTACTTGGGGAGTTTCTTGTACTTTTCTTGCAGGCATTTTGGAAACCTGTGCATTTTGCCATACTGTCGTAGCAGCTTTCAGGATGTCGTGCATGGGCGTGTCCGCATTTACCACCACACTTATGGCAACTCTTACTTCTTGGGGCAAGCTGCGAATGTACAGTTGTTTGAAGCGTTTGTCCACATTTTCTCCAGGGTTAGGCTCACCAGCATGGTAAAGGCGTTTAAGTTCCTCGTAGAAGTCTCGAGGGTCCTCATCCTTCTTGCACTGTCTGAGACAGGCTGTGTGCAGGGCCGTGCAGGAGTTGCCATACCTGGAGTATCTCTGTGTTAGTGCTTCACACAGTTTCTCTAAGTTTTTTCTAGTTTCAGTCGATAATGTAGAAGTCCATTCTTGAACTGTGTCAACAAGTGTTAGGGACAGTAGCTTGGCTTTAAGCAGGTCCTTTGTCAGTCTCCAATCTTCTACATTGTCTCTTATGCGACTGATATGTCCCTCAATGGTGATGTCTCTTTTAGCTGGGTCAAACTTGTTGAGGGTTGACGCTAGCTTGTGGACTTGGTAGATTTCTTTTTCTCCAAGACAGGTGGAAGGCAGCAAGTGGTGAGGTGCTCTGTCCACTTGGTACAAACCATTAGTTCTCAGTTCAGGTTGCCCTGTTTCACCATTGTGTGTTGCAGAGGTATAGGTTGGGCTCTGCATTCTGTCAGGGACTTGCCTTCTGGGAAGCGGAGTGTACTCAGGTAGCGAGGTCACACTCTCGGCAGCGTTTCGGTGGAGACTGTTATAACTGAACGCGTAGCGTTGCACACCGGGTGGCGCACTTGAGGCAGCTTCTTGCAGTCGTTGGTCTCTGTTTCGGAGCCATGCCACTTCTTAGATAATCCAGTTCTCTGGGAGGTAGCTCTGGATTATTAGTAGGCGCAGAGGTTGATTCAACTCTAGTGGACAGTCTTTGAGTTGACACCTGCAGCCTTATCTTTTGGAGGTTGCGAATCTCTGTATTTGCTTTTACAAGATCCTCCTTTCTTTCTTCTAGCTCTTCGTGGAGCCTATTGATTTCCTCATCTTGTTGTTGCAGCAGCGAGCTCAGGCAGTTGTACTGCTCTCTTTGGTCTTCCATCTGTCGCTGGAAGTCTCCTATCTGCTGCTGGAGGTCTCTTATCTGCTGCTCTCTGTCTTGTAGATCCTCAGCTGCGGCCTCTTGTTCAAGTTCCTTGACTCTGTTCTCCAGTCTGTCTATGTCAGTATTGAGGGTGGAAATCAGGTTTGTTTGTGTTTTAATCTCAGAGTTTTTGTCTCTGACTGTGTCCTTTTGGAGTTCAATGTCATTGAGGACCTGTTGCCATCCACAGTGGGCCGCAAAACCAACAACAGCGTAGCGTGTTGCTCTGTACGCCGATCTCATTTTGGGGTTTTCCTCACATTGCCAGGCGTGTTCTTGCTGGTAGCTTTCCAGCTCAGCCACAGTGCAGCTTTTCCATTCGATGATCTCAGGTGCATGGTTGGGTTCTTGGATTGCAGCATTGTAGAGGAATGCGGAGATGTCCAGCAGTTCGGTTGCCATTTCTGATCCCTACACTACTCTAACTAGGGGCTCTATTGGTTGGGAGTCAGAAGTTAGCACTCAGTATTCAAGTGAATCCTGATTTAACTTAATCTGTAGTGCGCGCGTGTGTGTGTGTGTGTGTGGGTGTGTGTGGGTGTGTGTGTGTGTGTATGTGTAACTAGGGGCACTCACGCTTCTATGAGGGGTGTCCAGCCGGGTGAATTAGCAGAAGCCTCCGTATGAGAGTAGCTCTTAGGATAATAGTGATTCTCTGCTAGGTCTCCTGACGGCTGGCTCTCCTACGCTATGTGCTTGGGGAAGAAAATAGAGAGAGAGAGTTATTTTCAAGGAACTAACAGCAATCTTTAGTGGCTCAAGAGAGAGAGATAGAGAGAGCAAAAGAAACAGGGAATTTCTCTTCCTGTATAGTAAGCTTCTATGGGAAATCTAGTAGCAAAATGTATCCTATTTTAGTCAGGCAATGCAGACTACAAGATTTGAAAATAGGAAGGGCAAAATAAATAAATACTACTCCACCACTAGATGGCAGAGTGGGGAACAATGGGTTCCCTATAAATTATTCCTTTTTAAATAGATATATCTGGGATATAGCTTAGGGAATTAAGGTTATCACAGGAATAACATCTGTGTAATCTACTGTATATTCGTTGACTGAATATTACCTACTCAATGGCACTAAACTAGTGTTTTAGGACAAATTTATCTTGTCCCTAAAGAGTAATTGGATTATTCCTAATCTTTATCTTGAATTTATTTAATTTCACAGAGTCAAGGAATTTACTTCCTAAATTTAGGATTCACAAACTCAGAAAAATGATTGGTTTGCTGAGTGTTCAAATTGTGTACTCTGTGGTACAACAACATCAACAAAAAAAAAAAAAAAAAAAAAAAAATCTAAATAAATCTTTAAAAAAAAAAAAAGGAAATGAAATGAGAGTAAACAAGAGAAACAAAATAGTACCGTAACAAAAAAGAATGAAAAGAAACAGATTAGAAGCAGGAATAAAGTACAAAATAATAAAACAAAATAATAAGGTACTGACAAACAATTGATAGAAGCAAATTAGAGAGAGAATGAACAGGGGTGTGTGGCAATGTGGCCTGTCCCTGTGTGCATTTGTGTGTTGCGTGTGTAAATGTTGGTGTATAGTCATTGGTACACAGGATATAAACGGGTCTGTGTTTCACGTGTATTTAAAAAGTGTAGATTTGTATTTAGGCACGAGGAGAGCACAAATCACTTCACGTGCTGGTTAAATGTAATATGTGACCACGGGGTTGCACATAATTAATTCACGTGCTGGGATTCAAGTGAATAATTAATTAGTAATTGAATCCCAGCACAACAGTATATATAGATGCACGTTTCATTCAGTCAGGGTTGGGTGTTCGAGAGTGGAGAACGGGAATGGAGGTATTTGTGTAAAGAATAATAGTTAAAATCTGCTCACCGTGTTTTGTTCGTCTGTCTGTGCACTGTCTAGTCCGTTTTGTTCGTCTATTTATTTTGGCCTCAAGTGCCGTGTGCTGTGTTTTGTTGTTTCAAACCTTTTATTTTCTGTTCTGTTTATTAAATGCTGAGCAAAAGCATTCGCTCAGCTTCACCAAACCACACATCTCTGTCTGTTTATTTCCTGCTTCTGGTCTGACGCCACCCACTCCGGCCGTCTTTGTGACAGGGTGAGATAGCAAGGGGATAACAAACAATCCACAAAGGGAAAAATAAAGAGCATAACAATACAATCTCATAAGAGGTTAACAGTTAATTTGGGAATTTAAGTTAACTCAGGTGATATGGAGAATTATGCATTCCACTACCTTGAATAAATTAACAATGCATCCAAATTATTTCTACACTGTTTGCAGTTAAATTTCTGTTAATGGTTAATTTGGGAATTAAAGAGTTAATAATCAGGTCATGTGGAGAATTATGCATTCCACTGCCTTGAAAAATTAACAGCACATCCAAATTATACCTATACTGCTTGCAGGATACAAAAACAAAAATAAGAGCACAGGAACAATACAAGGTTAATACTTCGTACAGCCTCTGATTTGGGAATTCAAGAGTTAATAGTCAGGTTACATGGAGAATTACACATTCCACTGCCTTGGACAATTAACAGCACATCCAAAACTATTCCTATGCTGCTTGAGGAATACAACACATTTCAGTTAATCTTTACCAGGTTTCATTGTTTGTAAGGGTTGATTAAAAAGGTGAGTACCTATTGTGTTAATACGATTGATTGAAGGAGAGTTGTTTGCTTAACTGATCAAATCGGCTACGTGACAATTGGCTTACTTTTAACATTCAAATTGAGAATCAATGTGGCTTTACAATATTCAGCTTAGTCATGCGATTACCCCCTGGTATGGCTGATAATTCTTCAAACATCAATCACGTAGCTAATTATTTTGATCTGTCTTAGGCTCCCCTGCTCCACTTATCTGGAATGCGGGTCTTATGGCTGCAGATACACACAATAAAGTTATCCAGCCTCTCTCTGGGTTTAGTAACGCGTATATTTGCTGATCTTTGTTTTAGCCATGAAATCAATATCTCAACATTTGTCAATAATTTAACCAATCGTTTGAGGCCGTATTGTAATCAGTAAGTGAGCTGGCGTTTCCAACTTCACACTCAACACTCCAGTTATTCAATCGTCACACTGCAATAAGGTCCTTGAATTCAAAATCACCTTACAATCATTTATGCCTAAGCTTACCAACTGAATTGGCATGAAAGTAGAAACAAAACCAATGTGTGCAATGCTAACAGAGGCTGTGTGGTCCAGTGGTTAAAGAAATGGGCTTGTAACCAGGAGGTCCCCGGTTCAAATCCCACCTCAGCCACTGACTCATTGTGTGACCCTGAGCAAGTCACTTAACCTCCTTGTGCTCCGTCTTTCGGGTGAGACGTAGTTGTAAGTGACTCTGCAGCTGATGCATAGTTCACACACCCTAGTCTCTGTAAGTCGCCTTGGATAAAGGCGTCTGCTAAATAAACAAATAATAACAATCAAACAATCAAGCTACACCCGTGAAAGTGGTATGCTTGAATCATACCCGGTTAAATGTTTGTATTTATTAGTTAATACAGAATAGAACATAAGCGGTCCACCACAGAAATACCCGCTTGGAATGGAAACGGTGAACTCACGTTCGGAGACCACCCCACAAACCTCCTCAACTTGCAGCCCAGGTTAGCATCCAGCCTTGCTGTTACCAGTGAATTAGAAATGTCCGCTTTGCGTACATTAAAAACCCATATTGCTGATAGCACAAGTACTGAAATATCGAACGGCTAGCAAATTATGGTTTTTAGATGGGGGCAGACACGCTAGAGTTTAAAACTCAAAGCTTTTCTCCTATAGTGGAACACCGTAACTCAGACTCAAGACAAGCTCCCAGCAATGTGCCACAATTGCCACAATGTATTCGCTAATTAAGGAATTTGTGTAGTTAGATTTACTACAATTATGGGGTAGCAGCTCAATCGTCTGAATTTTCAACAATAATCACAGCATTAGCATGTTTAAGCATCAAACAGATTCATCAATATTAAATACATTCACTACTCAACAATTCGAAATATCTCGGTGGGACCTCCAATTTAAGCTGTGGGTACTATTGTAGGCAGTTAATATATTCTTAAGAGCAATAAATTAAAGGACCTCCAAAAACTGTAGGGGATAAAGATACCTTCGATAGTCAAGATCTCGGTGGGACCTCTACAATAAACAGTGTCCTATAATAATGTACACACCCGTTTTTAATATCGCTCTCTGAAAACGATGGCGGATTTACACATTACAACAAGCCAAAAATAGACCACGTTCCAGACTGTTCAAAGTTCATAAATCGTGTTTGTTCCACATGAGCGAATGACTCAATACTGGGAATCTCTTCTTAGAAAGATGGTATTTATTAAGCATGCAACAATATAAAAGTTTGAAAATCACACAAAACAGTTACACAATTAATGTCACATTAAAAGCATTACAATGAGAACTAAGGTTTAAAACAACCAAAGAAATACTAGTACATACTGACACAACAAGGGGTCACACAATACCTGAATAGATATTTAAGAGTATTGTTACCTAGCCTGAAAAGCAGTCACTTTCAGCGTTCTGTTACCTTGTGTTTCTCCGAGTGTCAGGGCCCCCACCCTTGATGGATAAATACTGAGAGCTGAGGGCTCCAGGTGCAGTCTTGTAGTTTCTTAGAATCTGAGCGAGCAGGGATCCGCGGTCAGGGGATAGCGCAGAGGGATAATGCAGGTCTGGGGCAAGCGTAGTGGGGTAGAGCTGGGGTCTCAGATTAGAGGGCTAGAGCTGGGGACAAGGAGCTGGGCTAAAGCAGGGGGGTTTATACTTTTCAAACAAAGAGATTATTTGAATTTCCCGCTGCATGCTCCAATTGGCTATTTTGTAGCGAATGGGCTTGCAATCTTGATTGATTGCTCCCCCCTTCCTCTGTCTGATTAGTTCCTTATCATAATCTGGAAAGGGGAAACTTTTAAAACGTGCATAACTTTTGCTAAATAATTCAGATTTTATTCTGAATTCCCGTTATTTTTACCATAAGAAATTACATTTCTTTAGACACCAAACACGTCTGGTTGCGACTTTGGTTGGACATTGCCAACAGTTTAATTCTCTTAGGGATTTATTACCTGGGTTATTCTATACTTGTTAGGCAATTTAAGAATAAAAACGCTTCCATCTTGTACTCATGGTGGTATTAAATCAATATGATGTGAAATTTGTCTTACATCTCTAAATCTTTAAGCTATTTTCTCTCTTTCAGACTCCTATGCTAAACCACCTCTCTCTCACTAGACGGGTTAATTAAATCACGGAGACGGGTTTGATTAGCCTTTTGTTTCCTGAGTGCCTGGTGCATTCAAGGTGTTAGGTTGATCGTTATCTCTAGGCAAAGCTAGACAAATTAGATTGAAGTTCATTCAATGTAGATTCCTGATACAATATCATAAGAATATAACATAAGAAATTCCATGACATTTGCAATATATTTGAGATGACAATGTCTATAGAATCTACACATGCCTTGATTTAGTCTTTTCAAATAACAAAGACAGAATAACTAAAACAGAGGTCAGAGAGCCATTGGCAAACTCAGACCACAACATGGTCTCATTTGAAGTGATTTTTAAAACCCCAAAAGAAATGACTAAAGCTAAGGTTTACAATTTTAGAAAAGCAAACTATGAAGGTATGTAACAGAGACTAACAGAAGTAGATTGGCGTAAAATAGAGAAAACATCCACAGAAAAAGGATGGCTGTTTTTTAAAAATGTAGTACTAGAGGCGCAAAACAATTACATCCCAAAAGTAGACAAATCTAAATCTAAAACAAAATGGCCAAAATGGTTTAATAGATCAATTAAAAAGAATATTCAGCAAAACAAGGCACTTTACAGAGCGTTTAAAAGGGACCAAAAACAAAGTACACAGAAAGAGTACTTGGAACTGCAAACACAAGTCAAAAAGGAAGTTAGAAAGGCCAAGAGAGAGATAGAAATCAATATTGCTAAGGGGGCTAAAACCAATTCCAAAATGTTTTTCCAATATTATAACAGCAAGAGAACATTCAAAGAGGAGGTTAAATGTCTAAGAGACACAAATGGCAAAATCATAGATGAAGAAAAAAATAGCAAATATATTAAATGATTACTTTTCACAGGTTTTTACAATGGAGGACACGGACAACATGCCCGACATGTCGACCTGTTCCTATCCAGTTTTAAATAACTTTAGCATAACAGAGGTAGAAGTGTTGAAGGGACTAGGAGCTCTTAAAATAAACAAATCCCCTGGGCCGGATGAGATCCTCCCAATAGTACTCAAAAAAATGAAAGAAGTTATTTACAAACCTCTAACCAAGATCTTGCAACAGTCTCTTGACACAGGGGTTGTACCGACAGACTGGAAAATTGCAAACATAATACCGATCCACAAAAAGGGAGACAAAACCGAACCAGGTAACTGGAGACCAATAAGATTGACTTCTATTATATGTAGACTTTTGGAAAGTATAATAAGATCCAAAATGGAAAATTACCTATATGGTAACAATATCCTGGGAGACAGTCAGCATGGTTTTAGGAAAGGGAGATTGTGTCTAACTAACCTGCTTGATTTTTTTGAGGATGCAACATCGACAATGGATAATTGCAAAGCATACAACATGGTTTATTTAGATTTCCAGAAAGCTTTTGACAATGTCCCGCATAAAAGATTAATTCTCAAACTGAACGCAGTAGGGATTCAAGGAAGTGCATGCACATGGATTAGGGAGTGGTTAACATGTAAAAAACAGAAAGTACTGATTAGAGGAGAAACCTCCAAATGGAGCGAGGTAACCAGTGGTGTACCACAGGGATCAGTATTTGGTCCTCTGCTATTCCTAATCTACGTTAATGATTTAGATTCCAGTACAGCAAGCAAACTTGTTAAATTTGCAGACGACACAAAAATAGGAGGAGTGGCAAACGCTGTTGCAGCAGGAAAGGTCATTCAAAATGATCGACAGCATTCAGAACTGGGCAGACACATGGCAAATGACATTTAATAGATACAAGTTTAAAGTACTACACGCAGGCAATAAAAATGTGCATTATAAATATCATATGGGAGATACTGAAATTGAAGAAGGGATCTATGAAAAAAGACCTAGGAGTTTATATTGACTCAGAAATGTCTTCATCTAGACAATGTGGGGAAGCTATAAAAATGGCCAACAAGATGCTGGGATATATTGTGAGAAGTGTTGAATTTAAATCAAGGGAAGTAATGTTAAAACTGTACAATGCATTAGTAAGACCTCATCTAGAATATTGTGTTCCGTTCTGGTCACCTCGTTACAAAAAGGATATTGCTGCTCTCGAAAGAGTGCAAAGAAGAGCAACCAGAATTATCCCGGGTTTAAAAGGCATGCTGTATGCAGACAGGCTAAAAGAATTACATTTATTCAGTCTTGAACAAAGAAGACTATGCGGTGATCTGATTCAAGCATTCAAAATCCTAAAAGGTATAGACAATGTCGACCAAGGAGACTTTTTTGACCTGAAAAAAGAAACAAGGACCAGGGGTCACAAATGGAGATTAGATGAAGGGGCATTCAGAACAGAAAATAAGAGGCACTTTTTACTCAGAGAATTGTGAGGGTCTGGAACCAACTCCCCAGTAATGTTATTGAAGCTGACACCCTGGGATCCTTCAAGAAGCTGCTTGATGAGATTCTGGGATCAATAAGCTACTAACAACCAAACGAGCAAGATGGGCTGAATGGCCTCCTCTCGTTTGTAAACTTTCTTATGTTCTTATGTGCTTAAATCAGATTCCATCCATTTCAGTGCATTATCAGACAAATAAGATCCCATCCATTTCACTGCATTATCAGAGAGTTTACATTTAGATAACTTGGAGAGTTTTTTTTTTTTTTTTTTTTTTTCTTTACAGGTGCCAATACTTTGAAGTTGCTATTTATCTACTGTTAGTTAAAAATGTATCACCCCTAATTTGCACTGACTAATTCTGATCGACTGGCGTTCAGCTAATCAGGGTTACTTCCATTATTATTATTATTATTATTATTATTATTATTATTATTATTATTATTATTATTATTATTAATTTATTTCTTTCTTTCTTTCTTAGCAGACACCCTTCTCCAGGGCGACTTACAATTGTTGCAGGATATCACATTATTGTCACATTTATTTTAGAGCCCTATCCACTACTCCACACTGCTGCCCTATTTATTGCAAATAAAATAGCCTGAAAGCATATTCAAAGTAGCCTATAACTAACATTTTTTTTTTAAATCTGTAAGAAAATCAAAACCAGTTTTTTTGCAAAACGTTCTCTCAAGAACAAACTTGTTTTTGAAGATTGTTTCCTTGTTCCATGGAGTGTGACAGTTTTAAGAAACTCAAATGTTGACATTCCCACAATGTGAGAAACAAACAAGGGGAATAAATTATAGTTTAGAGTCTATTTATTTAAAACTCCCCTGCTGAAATTGAACGAAAATAACGTGGAAATTGCGCATTAAACTTTTGCGAAATTGATATTATTCAATTCCCACCAGACAGCATGACAACATAATAGCCTTTTATTAAATAAGAAGTATCTTGAATATATTTTTTATTTCCATTATTGTTATTATTGATGTGTTTTTTTTTTACAGGTGCCAGTATTTTAAAGTTGCTATTTATCTCCTGTCAGTTACTGAACAAAGAAGACTACGCGGTGATCTGATTCAAACATTCATAATCCTAAAAGGTATAGACAATGTCGACCAAGGGGACTTCTTTGACCTGAAAATAGAAACAAGGGGAGTTGGTTCCAGACCTATATTCTGTTCTGAATGCCCCTTTATCTAATCTCCATTTGTGATCCCTGGTCCTTGTTTCTTTTTTCAGGTCAAAAAAGTCCCCTGGGTCGATGTTGGAGAGTGCAGCCAGTGGCTGGTGTTGACTTGCAGGGAAGCACGTAGATCACAGAGAAGTTTGGCGCAAAACTAATTATTTTTATTTAAGAACAATAATAAACAAAAAGCTAATTGAACAAAATTTCAAACAATATGAAGAAAGAAAAAGTGGAAACCAAAAATAACTATTTATAGTCACCTAATCACAGGTACTGACTCCAATAACTGAGTCCAACCATAGAGCTGCAAAACTGCCCTCTAATCTACACAAAAGGAAGATCCTGACTGAACAAACTAACAGCCTTTATACCCTTCCAGGCCTACCCCTCCCCCAGAATAAACCATTATGCAGGTGGTTATATAAAAACAAACCAGCAAACAGTTATTAATAATAAATATCAAAGTATTGAAAAGGAAACATAAATCAATGAATATATTATTATTAATTTCTTAGCAGACGCCCTTATCCAGGGCGACTTACAATTGTTACAAGATATCACATTATTTTTACATACAATTACCCATTTATACAGTTGGGTTTTTACTGGAGCAATGTAGGTAAAGTACCTTGCTCAAGAGTACAGCAGCAGTGTCCCCCTCCGGTCAAGAGTCCAGAGCCCTAACCACTACTCCACACTGCTGCCCTATATATATATATATAACTAAACATTAATCTAACATTTGCATTAAAACTATGCTTTAAAACAAGCAGAGGGAAACAAAATCAGCTATTCCCCTTTCAATATCTTCTACAGGTACTGCCTTGACTACAGGAAGTCAGTACCCAGCTACCCAGCTCCTGGTCCAGGCCCTGGTACTCTCCCGCCTAGACTACTGCAACTCCCTCCTGGATGGCCTCCCTGCGTCCGCCACCCGTCCGCTCCAGCTCATCCAGAACTCTGCTGCCCACCTGGTGTTCTCTCTGCCTCGCTTCGCCCACGCTACTCCACTACTCCGCTCGCTCCACTGGCTCCCGATCACCGCTCACATCCAGTTCAAGACTCTTGTTCTAGCCTACAGATGCCTTGACCAGACTGCACCCAGCTACCTCCAGACCCTCATCTCTCCCTACACCCCCACTCGACCTCTCCGCTCCACCTGCATTAGAAGACTAACTCTACCTCCGCTACGCTCCCCTGCCTCCAGAGCCCGCTCCTTCTCCACCCTTGCTCCGCAGTGGTGGAATGTCCTTCCTACAGATGTCAGGATTGCCCAGTCCCTGACCACATTCCGGCGCCTCCTTAAGACTCACCTCTTCAAAGAGCACCTGTAGAACTCTTCTGTTTGTATCCTGGGACACTATCACCCTTCATGTAAATGTGCTTTATTTTGCTCTTATCTGCCCCTATTTTACTGCATTTAATCCTGTACTTCAGAATACTGTAATCTGTCAAGTGTTTAACCTGTAGTACTTTGTATTTAATCATATCCTGATGTAACTATCACTATTTAATCATACCCTGATGTAACTATCACTATTATCTGCTGTATTATTGAATTGTGGTTTGTCACACTTATACTTTGCTTGAACAAAAGTTATTGTATTTCTTGCTCTTATTGTATTACTTGTATTGTAACACTTGAAATGTATTTGCTTACGATTGTAAGTCGCCCTGGATAAGGGCGTCTGCTAAGAAATAAATAATAATAATAATAAAAGTCAGTAAAAGCTTCCCTCACCAACATGGCTGTTTCCCCACTTCTGTCAAGTTGGAAGACCACACCACCACACCCAACTCAGGTTACCTAAACCGTTGCATATCAAAAAACATGCACATTGAAATAGCTGTTGTTCATTTTACAGTTCATCTTAACAATAGTACTGCAATACATTGTTCTGGAAGTGTGCACCCTTCTAAACCAACTATGTAAAAATCAGGATCAGCAACACAATACAAAAACAATTAAAAAGCATTAACAGTAAATGCTCAGATACATACTGAGACAATGTGAGGGTCTCCTCCCTCACATATCCCCCTCTGTAAGCTTTCCCGTGTTCTACAGGGACACGAGAAACAAAGTCTGCAGTCTGATTCAAGGCTCCTGCCCTGTACTTTACTGTATATTGAAATGGTTGCATTGGCAGGTACCAACGAGTGATACACGCACTGGAGTCTCTCATCTTCCCAAGCCACTGCAATGCTCGATGATCTGTCTCCAAAGTAAACTCAGGCCGATCCTTCTCAACTGTGGAATAGCGAGTTTCTCTTGGAGACAATTTCCAGCTAATGTACAGTACTAGTCTCAAGTTTTCTGACTCCCCTTGCAGCAATACAGCTCTAATGTTGACTATCTACTCTCCTCCCTCCCCTCTCTGTCTACCCCAACTGTCCTGTTAGGTGACTTCAATATCCATCTCTCCAACCCCAGCCACTCTGCTGGATTCCTCCCTCTCCTTCACTCCTTTGACTTCTGTCTCTCTCCATCCCCTCCTACCCACAAAGCTGGCCATCAACTGGACCTCACCTTCTCCAGGAACTGCTGCCCCTCCACCCTCTCTTTCACCCCCCTGTACCTCTCTGATCACTATTTCATCTCTTTTTCTCTGTCTCTCCCTGCTCCTCCTACCCCCACTGTTACCTCTCGCCGTAACCTCCGCTCTCTCTCCCCCTCTGTCCTTGCCTCCACTGCTCTCTCTCACCTCCCTCCTATCGACTCCTTTTCACAACTCTCCGTAGACTCTGCTACCTCCACCCTCTTCTCCTCACTCACCTCCTCCCTCGACTCCCTCTGTCCCCTCACCTCCCGACCTGCTCGTCCCTCCCCTCCCCAACCCTGGCTCTCCTCTGCACTCCGCTCAGCAAGAATCACACTGCGATCTGCTGAAAAGAAATGGAAGAGAACCAAATTCCCTGCTGCCCTAGACCTTTACCGCACTCTCCTCTCCTCCTTCTCTTCTATTCTCTCCTCTGCTAAATGTACTTATTTCCAATCTGTAATCCAAGCCTCCACTAACAACCCACGTAAACTATTCTCTACCTTCTCCTCCCTCCTAAACCCTCCCCCTCCTCCTCCCTCCTCTATCTCCCCTGATGACTTTGCCTCCTTCTTCTCTTCTAAAATCTCAGATATCCACAAACTCTTTAACACCTCTCCCTCCCCCGCACCCCCTCCTACTCCAACCCCTACACCCACTGCATCCCCTACTAACTCACCCTCCTTCTCCACCTTCTCGCCCCTCTCAGACTGACCTCTCCTCCCTGCTCCAGGGTCACAAACCCACCACGTGTGCCCTGGACCCCCTCCCCACTCACCTCTTTCAAGCTGCTGCTCCTGCTCTACTTCCCTTAATCTCCTCCCTTCTCAATACCTCTCTCCTCTATGGTCTCTTTCCCTCTGCCTTCAAAAAAGCCTCTATCACTCCCCTCCTCAAAAAACCAACCCTCGACCCCACCTCACTCCAGAGCTACCATCCTGTCTCCCTCCTACCCTTCCTCTCCAAAACCCTCCAGCGGATTGTACACCCCCAGCTTTCTGCTTTCCTGTCCATCCACTCTCTGCTCGACCCTCTCCAATCTGGCTTCCGCTCTGCTCACTCCACTGAAACCGCCCTCCTGTCTGTCACAAACTCACTAAAGTCTGCCCGAGCTGCCTCTCTCTCCTCTGTCCTAATTCTCCTTGACCTCTCTGCTGCCTTTGACACTGTTGATCACTCTATTCTACTATCATCTCTCGCTGACCTGGGAATCTCTGGCACTGCTCTGGCCTGGTTCTCCTCCTACCTCCAACCACACTTACCAGGTAACCTGGCGTGGAGCAACCTCCACACCTCGCCCTCTGTCAACAAGAGTCCCCCAAGGGTCAGTCTTGGGTCCTCTACTGTTCTCTCTCTACACCCGCTCCTTGGGCCCCCTCATCGCATCCTATAGTTTCTCATACCATTTCTATGCTGATGATGCTCAGATTTTCCTCTCCTTCCCCACCTCTGACTCCACCATCCCCTCCTGTATCTCTACCTGTCTGTCTGCTATTTCCTCCTGGATGCACTCGCATCACCTCAAACTCAATCTCTCTAAATCTGACCTCCTTTTCTTTCCCTCCTCCTCCTCCTCCCCCTCCTCTGATCTCTCTATCTCTGTTCCTCTGGAATCTACCACACTCTCTCCCTCTTCCTCCAGCCAGGGCATGGATCACCTAGCAGGACTAGGGGGAGGCCAGGTGAACTGCCAGCACGCCAGCATTGAAGCCACCCAGTGGGAAGCCTTCACCATCAAGGTCCAGGAGAGGGGAGTCTCTTTCCAATCCCTGCAGTGGCCCAACATCTATATCCGGATGGACGGTGGGTCTGTTCATCAGTTCACAGGGAGTGGGGGCGGGGTGGTTAACTGCCAGTATTACAACAGCCCTTATGATGTAAAGTCATGGGAATGTTTCACTTGTCATGAGCAAAACTGACAAACAAAACACAGACCACGTCCAACTGGCAGTGAGTGACACATTTTCCAAAGTTGAGCAAGGTTTTCCTCCCTGAGTTTCCCCTTTTCTCTCCTTTAACGCTAGAATCGCCAATGTAGTCATTGTGACCCCTTCAGAACTAAATTTCCCATCATCCTCCAGCTCACCAAATGGAAATTAAGTTCTGAAGGGGTCAAAATGACTGCATTGGCAGTTGTAGTGTTAGAAATACAGATGATGCCTGTGTAAGACATAAGAATCTCAATTATAATTATTTACCATGTCAATGGTGAAATAGTTTTTATTTCAAGATTGTTTTTTTTTGTTTTTTTAACTAAATTGGCATGTAGGACACAGTCACTGAATGCAAACGATAACGCAAGATTTAAATAACTGACCAATCCTGTATAGGTTGAATACAACTGTGACTAGCGATTATAATAATTTGTTTCCAGCAATCATTTTAATTTGAATTAGTTTGGTCACTTGTTAAAGTGTTGCACTTTAAAGAAAATGGCTGCAAAAAAACCTAATAAATGATCTTTGTTTGAAAAACTGCAGAATTGCATACATTTAACTGTGACTCCTGTGGCCTCTCAGGCACCTGCAGGTTCATAGTATTAGCAGTACCAGTTGCATTGAATCCTCCGAACAGTGTGTTAGCTGGGCTGCCCGATCTGGGCTTAGAGTGAGAAAAACAGCGGATGGCTTTGGCAACGCACATATCGGAGGACCCATGCTTGGTCTCATCCCTCCTGAAGAGGCATGGAGTTGCTGCAGTGAACTGAGTCAGAATGACGATTCCAAATTGGGGTGTAAAAAGAGGGGGAGGGGGGGAATAATTGCCGCTTCTAATTTTACAAGAAAAACAAAACTATATATATATATATAAAAAACAAGAAAAAGAAGAAAATAAAACCTCATGTGTAAATATTTTACCAACTTTGGAAAGTCAGTCCCTATGTTTGGATAAAATGGTTCCCAACCTCTGGCCTTGAAGTACCCACTGAACTCTTAATCAAACATTGGCTTTTTCAAGAAATGTTTTAATGGTTTTCAGTTCTTGAACGGGTAAAGATAATTCAGATAAATATGTAATTAAGTAAAGTGTCAGCTCAGTTGCCACCCAGAAGACACACTGAGGTTCTGCAGGACCGGGGGGGGTTTGGCAAAAGGAAATGATTGTGTTTGTGTAGTAGTTGAGATAATGTATTGTATTCAATCTAATAATATGTCACAGTATAATTGTGAATTCTAAATTGGGCAGGAAATGACTAAATTCATTTAAGTGGTAGTAGTATCAGTTGCAGTAGTAGCAGCTATAATGTGTTGCAGCCTCCACGAGCAGCAAGAACAGCCTGAACCCAGCATGGCCATGGATTCCCCAGACAACACAAAGGTTCTGAAATATTTTGCAAGGTCAAATCCCCTATCCCCCTTACACATTTCTTCCAGCAGGAATCGACCCCGACTGAGATTGTGATGAGGAGATTAGGATCTGGAATGGGAGGGGGATGGGGAGCAGGCAGGGGGATTGTAGTTGGGACAAGGTAAAGGCGATGAAAGTCTATCTTGTTGCTTCTCAAACCTAATCCCCTGTTGCCTGCCACTGGAAGAGTCTCTATGTGACAGGGGGGTGTTCCTATTATTTTGGCCAATGAGTGAAGTCAGGCTCAGAAAGATCAGAAGACAAAAACAAATAAAACTGCTCAGCTATCTGTAAGGCTTACAGAGGAGGTGTGATGCTGCATACTCAATTATTAAGCAGTTTAACTTTTTCATTTGTAAACTTTTATATATATATATTAATCATTATTGATTTTCTTTATAACCATAAGTGTTTATGATTGAATAATCAAAGAACCGTGTCATATTGTAGCCTGTTTTGTTCTTTATTTCTTGTTAATTAGATATTGCCTATGTGCTGGTCTTTCTTTCTTGTTAATTAGATATTGCCTATGTGCTAATCTTTTCATCATCATTGCTCTGTCATCAATAAACTTTCTGCTTTAATAAAAAAAAAGAAAAAAAAACTTGTCATTTCTCATGCATAACCACTTGCAGTGTCTACTTTTACTTTGAAAAATGCAAATGTCACAACTTACGAATCAATATCCCCAAACAAACCTCAATAGTGGACAACATACAGTACAAAGGGCGCTATCCTGTCTTGGTTTATGCGCATGTAAAATGTGTTTAGGTGCTGTGGGTTAACACCATATAATCTTGTTTTCGTTTAACTTGATCCATATAAATACATATTAAAATCATTCCCTGCTGCTTATATAACCAAGTCCATGGCTACATGTCTGCATCATCGATCATAAGCCGCTTCTACAATTTATTCCCCACTGTTTCCCCCGGTGTACACATCCCAAGCATGTGTGAAATTTGAGAGCGAGTCAGCGAGGACGAAATCAGTGACGCTTGTTGAGAATGAATTGGTGAAAAAAGACACGCCCATGAAAGGATATCATTGATTCATCTACAGGTAGATCACGGTAGGGATCATATTCTCTCTGAAAGTTTTGTATGACTTTTTCTAGCAGGGAGTGGACTTTGAACAAGGGGTGGTAATGTTGGAATTTTCTGGTCGTAGCCACCATTAGGGTATTCCTTAACTCGGGTTGGACTTGACAGTTCATGAATTACTCAGAATGAATTCAATCTCAGCAGTCAATGATGTTCAGACACACAACATCATATTATTGTCAGCAGTTATTAAAGATAATTGAGTATTATACGAGTCATTCAGTTTAAATTCTGGATAAAGCAATAGATTTAAAGAACACTGTAAAAAGGCATAGTGTAATAATCATTGTATGCCAGGCTCTGAGGTCCCTGGACCACAAAGTCCCTCAGATACTCGAACACCCAAACCCTCTTAACCCCTTTTGCTGTACTATACTCACTAAGCCTAGTTGAGTCTTGATCTTGAAGAATTGATCCGCAGGATCAGCAAGGAGTTGTAGAGACTCTCGACAACCTTCACATGCTTGTGTGTCAGGAAAAACTAATGTCTTTTTTGGGGAGCACAGACTTTTTCTTATCATTCTACTCCTACTCTACTTCCTGGGCGGGTATCCGAGAAACACGTATGCAGACTTCAAAACTCTTACATGTCATTCAAACAAAGCCATACTTGGAAGTTTTTCACTTAAATGTAACTATATTAATTTTAAGCAAAAGGCAGGAAACACATATATGTCTTTTCTCCGTTGCATCTTTCCATCTCTTGTAAGCCTCTTCACTTTTCAAATGTTTCTCTAATCATGGTCTTTATCTAAACGTTTGTATCATACACAGATGTACATTATGCCTTCTTAGGAAGCACCTGTGTTTGAAAGCTTCAACACATTTGACCTTCCCCTGTATATCATTCCTTCTTAATTTTAATTAAATATCATTAACAACCTATTTACATTATTTCATTATTTTCCATATATCAATAGACAGGCAGACCTTCAGACAGTTTAAAGAGGCAGGAAATATGTGATGTGGTATCTAAAGGGTTAAGGACGATTGTGTGGTGTTCTGAGTGCAGAACGTTCTAGTGAGAACTGCTTGAAATGTGTTTCTCAACTGATAAAAGGGATATAGTTAGGATGCTGTTGTGTCTACATTGAGGCGAAACTGCTTAATTGAAAACAACCCCTTATAAGGGAATCTTCATCTTTGAGAAAGTTCTAGAAAGTTCTATAATCATGCTGACGTGTTAATTTGCCTATTGTCGCTATGCTAATTCTGTATAAATATTGTGCTACCTTGTCAATAATCAAGAGCGAGTGTGTTCATGTAACCGAACAGATGACAGGGGAAACTGTTGATATTACTGTCAATGTGTTACGTGTTATAGTACACGCTATATCTGAAGATTTGAATCTAACACAAGGGAAGAGCGATGTTATAAAATGCAAGCAGCACTAACCAGAGATATTATAATAGCCATTAGAGATTAGCACAACGGAATGTTAGGGGGAGCATCGAAACGGGAGGTGATACAGAAATTGCCACGAACGGGATACCCTGTACGTCGCCAATTCCAAGATAATATGGTTATTTGGACAGAACGTTGTAATAATGATATACGTTTTATTTTAGTTGTCCCATATACCGCCAGTCAGAAGCAGCACAGCACCGGTATGAGAGTAAGTAGTATCAGGGTTGTAATTGGAGCGCGGGATATTGTTCTGCAAGTTACCTGGGTGGGCCGGACTGCCGCTAATGCTACGCTGTATCTGAGGTCAGCTGAATGTATTGAATTCGGGGATGCCATATTATGCGACCATGCATAGACCTGTCAGCACAGATGATGGATGCCACGGTACACCCGAAGCTGGGGTACAAGCACGGTGCACAGATGCAGAATGGAACATGGTGTGTTACAACCTCAGTGGCAAGTATGACAGTGGGCGGTGGCGGCCAGGTATGCCCGATGCCCCCTACTGTGTGTTTTGACCCACGTGGGGTGGTGAATGTGGGCCACCTGAGCCTGCACCCGACCCCTCCAATAAATATCTCTGCAACTGTATAGGAGGTAGAGGACTGGATGAAGACGATCAACCATACAGGTGTGCTGCTGGCATTGGGGTGCGTTGAGGCTCAGTTAGCAGATATTATCTCCTGAGTGATTGTGGCCAAGATACAGATGTCGCTGGCTGGCAACACCAGTCAACTCATATTAGCTAACGCCCGCTCTTGGAGGTGGGGTATTATGTGTGGTTTAACAGGGGAATCAGCTGGTGTGGACTGGGCTGATTGGTGGAATATGGCAGGACATGCATCCTCAATATTATCTGTGCTTGCATTATTGATTTCTGTACTGCTATTGTGTTATTTGAAATGTGTGATGAAGAAGCAAAGACGCCTCCTCCACAGACTAATGACTGAATCTACTTGTTCTCATGTCCGGTTGATGGGAGTGGCAACCCACTACTAATCACTTCCCCAGGATGATGTGACTGTGTAAAGACATGTGCTAGTAACCTCTGTCTAGACCAGGGGTGGCCAACCCTGGTCCTGGAGAGCCTCAGAGTGTCCTGTTTTTTGTTTTATCCCAGTCTGTACCCTTGAGCAAGGTACTTTACCTAGATTGCTCCAGTAAAAACCCAACTGTATAAATGGGTAATTGTATGTAAAAATAAAGTGATATCTTGTAACACTTGTAAGTCTACTAAGAAATAAATAATAATAATAATATTACAGGTGTGAAAAAGTCTGCACGACAATTGTCTTTAATGAAAAAAGATATTTAGCAAACTTTCAAACCACTTGATCGTGTCTGTAATTTGACCTACCTTGATGTCTGTAATTAACTGTCGGGTTGAATCCAGTCCGAGTTCAGTGGGGTGTACAGCTCTCTCTGTCTCTATTTTGAAACTTGTTTTTATATAACCCGCCCCCGCCCCTTCCTCGCGTGTTTTAGTACCGTCATAACAATAACAAACCATGTGGCTGATTTATCAGAAAGCATTACAGTTCCTCGAAGCTGCAGTACTGCATCCTGTCCTGTCCGGGTGGCGCTGCTGAGAGCTGGATGAGTCCGTTGTCAGAAGTGGCAAGAATAAACTTTCACGATCCAGTATATGGTGACGTCATTCAATTTAGTGACGCAATACATGTGTGCCATCAATGGCTAGAATAAAATATCACTATTTCACTGGAATTGGTGACGTCATTTAATTTAGTGATAAGCGTGTGTGTGTGTGGGGGGGGGGGGGGTAAATTATTTCAATTCACATTTGTTTACAACAGCAATTCATTCAGATCACACGACACTGTCTACTGTCTATACACGCATCCCAGAGGCACCCCGCTACCATACACCAGTGATGTGCCCTGACTTATTTAACAAGGCAATGCAACAAGTGTTACTTTTACAAAATAAAAATAAAAAATCTGACATGAAAAAAGTGATTATTATTATAGTTTAGCAGAAACCTCCATCCAACTCGACTTACCTACACATAAAGAACACTTTCAAATATATACAGTGCAGATCTAAACATCAAATACAAACATGTTTATAAAGTGCATTTCAGAGCAAAGCCCTCTGGAGGCGCAGAATAATAAAAAAAAACAACATTTGAGTGCAATGAAGCATTTAATTCATTCAGGAAACCAAAGGGACTGTTAGCAGCCCAGGATCTTATATTAGAAATTTAGAAACATTGCACCGTCCAAAAATCTACACAAAAGTATTAGTATTATTATTAATAACACAGGTTTTCTGTAGAATTTCAATATATTCATTTTAAGAGTGGAGTTCTACACAGTTGCCTGCTTTTCACATGCTTCAATCTTGTGATTTCCTGTCCTCCTCAGTGTTCAATAGATCTGTCTCTACTGCACTGTCCCGAGCTGCCTGAGATGCATGTTAGCACGTTTCTTAGACAGCACCAGACCTGCGCCAACACCAACAACAAGAAGAGCAACAACAAGACCTATAACTATAATTGCCTGCTGGAACAGGTGCTGGTCCTGTTGGTTCAGCTGAAACCGAGACCAGCTGAATCTGACCCAACCCAATCTGGTTAGCAGCGACAACTTCACACTGGTAAATTCCCGTGACGCTTCCCCGCGCAGCAGCTCTGCATGGAACTGGCTGGTCCTGTTCATGTACCGAGGATGTTGACCGGAAAGCCACTCGCTGTTGCCGTAGTAACCGTGAACATCACAGTTTGTTTCTGTTTTTCTGCAGAACATATTGGACTTGTCATCCCAGCCTCCTCCAGCTGTGACGTTGAAGGTGTAGTTCAGGATGCAGTCCTGCCCCACAGTGCAGTTCACAGAGCTCGGGACTTTCACAAACTCACTGGCGCTGACACTGCATAAACACCCCAGCACGAGGACTGCCAGCAGCAGCACCCCGGTCCTCCTGAATTCCATGTGTGTGTGAGAGTGAGACAGTGAGAGAGTGTGAGTGTGAGAGTGAGAGAGTGAGAGTGAGAGTGAGAGTGTGAGAGAGAGTGAGAGCGACTGTTTTATTTATGTTACTTTTACAACAAGATCTTTACATCACTGTGTAGTAATTAGTATATAAGGATGACAAACAACGACAATAGGCTAATAATACTGATAATAATAATACATATACATACATTGTACAGTCAAGCCTGTATTAAGAGACCTGCACTCAAGGGACAGTCAAATAGGCCCTGAAAATCAAATATATATATATTTGTGCGCTGTAGTGGATGTTGGGATTGCCTCTTTCAGGTGTGCGATTCCATTAGCACAACTTGAAACAGGCAGATATATTTTTGTAGGGAACGACTCGCTAACAGCTTTGATTTTGGGACGGTGTGTATGCTAACTGGGCACTCGCTTCATTTGCATAACATTTCCCAAACTGTCAGAACTGGGGTTTTTGATTTTAGGTCGGAGCACTAAAAACAGTTGAAAACCTTCGATTCCGCCAAAAACAGTCCTTTCCACCACTCATAAATTTTCTATTTGTCTCCGACACACCTTCCTGTAATTATGTCTGTCTAAAATACACTGTAAAAGACTCGAAGAAGATGCAATATGAACAAAAAGAAGTAGGCCCTACTGAAATTGAATTCCATTCATTTATATACTTTCATGGACTTGATTGTATAAACGCACTGCAATTAGGGAGGAGGTGCTTGTGGTGCTCATTCAACCCAGATTGACTAATTGAGAGAGAGGTGAGCAGAGTATAAAAACACCTGTAGAAAATTAAAGGGAGATCGGGATCGGTAGAGCGGAGACTGAGACTAGACTGCGTGCCTACAGGGAGAGCGGAGCTGAGAGTACTTGAAAAACTTTGACAAGGAGTGCTGTGGAGAAGCGAAGCCGAATGAATGCAACCGAGAGTGGCTATCGGTAAAGAAAGCTTCCACTTCTAACACTGTAGACAATGTTCTCCTTGATTTCATCCAATGTTAAGGACAAGTAAATATAGTTTGTTTTAGTAAATCTGAAATGTAAACTAGAAGTTGAAATAACATGTACTTTCAGACTATAGTGTAGATTCCTTGCAAGTTATGTGCTCTGTTTCAATGCCTTACTACAGGTTCTCTTGTAAATAAATAATCCATTTCTAAAACTGATGCAGCACACCAACCTTTTTGGTAATGCTGATGGTGGTGGTGGTGATAGGGAGCAAGACGTGCGGTGCATCCAAGATGACCGAGGTCATTTGTTTCTTGGAAGTTCTTTATCATCTTCGCTGGACGAATATGGGCCCCGAAATAGTAAAATCATGATCATGGGGGAGCAGATACAGTTCAGTATCAACAATGATAAGAGGGAGATAAAGTTCCACTGTTCATTTAGGAATTTCAAAGAAAAAGAAATAGAATATTTTAGTTGAATCTTTTTAAATAGAGCACTATATTTTTTTCTTTTTCCTGACTGAAATTTCACAGCTAATGATCCTGCAAAGGAAAATCTCTGTAATAGATCCCACAGATGAACGTGCAGCCCTTCCAGAGAGTATAAACTTCCCCTTTGTCAGCTAAACAACAGAGATGAACATGTTGGTAGACCTGCATATTAACATCTAACCAAAATGGTCCCATGTTAAAAAAGAAAAAAAAACATATCTTTATTGGGCTGACCTGATTTTACTAACTTCTCCCTTTTGACTCATATTGCATCTTTATTTGGCTGATCCTTGTATCTAACGTGGCTGTTTTTGTACATGAGGAAATATTTTGGTCAGATATTACTTCTGTATTTTAAGACATTAAAATATATTTTTTAATACACATTACATTTTACAGCTTACCTCGGATTCTAAATGTACATTTGAAAACAATTGTTTTGATGTGAATCCTTAATAGGTTCAAGCTTTTTAAATTAAAAGTATACAACTTTGAATGAGGTGTCCCATAACTGCACAACAGAAGAAACGTAATGCAAAGTATTATTGATGTCCAGCAGCTGGTTAACCAATCGATTTGAAAATATTTCTGTGGTAAAAACACAAAGAAAGCATGGCTGTTCCTCCTTCTGTTGTTGTTCTTGGGGCATGCATTGACTGTATAATTCAGCCCTGATAGGTGACCAATTTTGTCTAACAAGTAATGAATACTAGATATAGTTGATGTTCTGGCACAGTGGTACTCTGGCCCTCGAGATCCAATCCAGTCCAGGTTTTTACTCCAAGCAGGGTCTAATGTAGTTAATTGAAGCTGTTAAGAGGCAATTAACTAATTTAGGACCTGGTTGGAATAAAGAACAGGACTGGAATAGATCTCGAGGGACAGAGTTGAGTACCACTGTTTTAGCATGTTACAAAGAGGCAAGCATTGCTTCTTTCAGGTGTGTCTTAATTATTCATTCAGAAAACATAAAAAGAACAGTTTTATCACTGTTTGATATAATCTATAGCAGATATGAAGTTGTTCTTTAGTATGTGATGTTAGTGTCCAGATCCGTTCTGAAACATAAGAATAGGGACACTCCAGCATTTAGAGCAGCTGTGGCAATACCTCAGATTGGGCCAAAAGTTGAGTCCTGTGTGGAGTCACAGCAGTGTTACTCCAGCCTTTCTACTAACTTGGCTGGAGTTACTCTAGATCAGGGTTTCCCAATCCTGGTCCTAGGGACCCCCTGTGTCTGCTGGTTTTCATTCCAAGCTCTAAATTACTTAACCTGACCTTTAATTGAACTGATAATTTGCTTAATTAGACCTTACAATTGTTTTCAGAACTTAAACAGTTGCAGAGTTCGAGTTACTTATAAAATATTATAGCTAACATGAAATTTACAACTGTTTAAGAGCTGAAAATAAATTTAAAAAAAAGTCTAATTTAGCAAATTATCAGTTCAATTAAGGCTTTAATTAAGTAATTGAGAACTCAGTTGGAATGAAACCCAGCAGACACAGTGGGTCCTCAGGACCAGAATTGGGAAACTCTGCTCTAGATGACAAACTTGAAGGAATGCAAACACCAAAAATTAAGAAAAAACCTCACTTTCTGTTTCGCCTAGGCCGGCCTTCATCTTCCTCAGGGGCATCAGATGTCTGTAAATCAGATGTCTGTAAATCAGATGTCGCTTGTGCCTGAGGAAGTTTTCTTCTGGATTTCTCATAGTGTTCTGTGGAGGTCATTTTTGTTAATTTATTGCAAATAGTAGAATATTAAAAACAAAACTTGCTGTTTACTATAAGAACTAGCACATTTTAAATGTATGAGAAAAGATTATGAATATCAGTGCATTAGCTGTGTGTGTTTTTGTTTTACTGGGAGCAAACACAATTGTGAAGGTTTTTATTGCTTTTATACTTGTGTTAAATTGCATATAATTTCTTATATCAAAATAGCTACTGAGCTTCATTGTACAACTGATTATAGCTCTGCAGCTCAGCCAACAGTTTGGGGAATCTTACATTGCAGTTTAAGCTTTATTAATGTAGTTAGAGTACATTTTTAAACTCACCAGTTGTATATAGAATGCGTAATTGATACTGTGCCCACTCGGCTTCTCTTCTGATGCCATTCATGACTGCCTTTTTAAAGTTTTTCCCCAATGTAATTTGGCAATTTACAAACTCCTTCATTTACCATCTAGGAGATTGGCACAATGTCAACCTCCTGTGAGTCAAGGAACTCAACAATATGAAACATTATAAGGATTTCTGTAAACACAAATGTCTGTTTTAGACATTTCTGTATTAAAAATGATGTTAAATAGCCTGATTGCTCACTAAGATGTACAATAAACTTGTTTTCCAGATTAAAGCTTGTCATTAAAATTATTAATTATTTTAATTATTTTCAGTGTGACATTTTCACTTCTTCTATTTATATAGAAAAGCCTCAGAAACATTACATAGCTTCAAGAATTGGCAGATGTTTTAGCCCATTACTTTCAATCCCTGAACATCAATTGAAATTTGTTAATACATTAAATGTAAAAGAGGAACTGCAACAAAACTTTGTCTAGTGGGCATAAGAACATATTTACTTCTAACAACTGACAAAGGTGCTATTTCTATCTCATCACTAAGATTTGAAACCCTGTAGATTTCAAGAGCCACTGAGCTGAGAGGATAGGAAAATAATTCTTCAACAGTATTACATTTTTTAAAAGTAAGTTTCTGCTACGCAGTACATAATGTTCTGTACAAGACCAATGCCGTCTTGTATTTCAATGCAGTTGTCACCTGTAAATAAACAGATTGTGAAGTCCTTGCACACAACTTCTTCCTACTGCTCAGACAAAGGAAAATCAAATGGAAGTGGCCCTTTGTGTTGTTTTCTCAACTCTAATTTTGCTTGTTCTGTTTTCATGTAAGAGGAGCCCATTTCTGATAATCGACGTACAATTTGCTGCAGTGGTAATTCTGGTTTTCTAATCAACTTTTTAAGCTTTCCGAGAAAACTTTCAAAAGGAAAAGCTGAGATGCTATCTAGTGGGCCAAACTGCTTCACCACTGCAGCCAAATGTACAAGGCCATGAACATTGTACACCAGCATATCTTTAACATACAGATCACCAAAGTTCTTGACAAAGAGAACCATTATGTCATGGGCATAATCTATACAATCATGTGAAAATGATGGGCTTGTAAGCAGAAATATTCCTACAAAAAACAATAAGAAATTCTTGTAAAACACATCAGGCAGTCTTCGCCACAAAACTACTAGTCCAGTGTACAACAAAAACTGACGGAATTCAGTAGCTCTCCACCTTTGTACTTCATTAAGTGACCTAGGCTTTCGACTGAATTCTTTTGGCATATGAGCCCGTAAATCAAGTAATGCTTCTGATAGCTGATTGATAACAGTGCCACCTAATCTGCACTGCAGAGGTCCCTTATCCACAACAATATTAGCCTTTTAGTAACACCAAGGCACACAAGATGCATGTAGTCTAAAGGAAACTGTGAGACCATGCCTATGTTAAGGTCACTCAGTGGTGAGGGTCCAAGGTGATGGTCCTTGTCTCTCATTTCTGCAAAGGCAACGTCTGTCCTCAGTGGAGCATTAGTCTCAGGGAATGTCATCTTGCCATTCCACACACCCTCTTGTACACAGTTATCACATCCATGATAACCAGCATGTGATTTGACTTTCTTGACAAATTTCACAAATGAAATTTTGACCTCATAATGTTTCCCATTGTAGGTAATTCCTTCAACCTCAATGCATTTCATTTATTGTATGAAATCGCATAGAAACTCTGAAAAATTGCCAGGTTTACTTGAACCACAAAATAATCCAATTGGAAATGGTTCTTTCAGGGATGGCTGATTGAGCATCCCTAGAATAGGCCACAATTGTACATTTGTACTTTTGAACAGTGACAGGCCATCAATATTTATCTGTAGTAACAGTGCGTCAGTGTCCCCGAAAAGTGCTGGGTAGGTAGACAATTTAGTAATTAAATTAGGCAAAACACCAAAATGGTAATATGAGCCCCCTGTGATGTCCTTGAGTTGTACATTGTGAGTGTACCTAATAGAGTCCTGGGATCTTTAGGTAGCGAGGGATAATCTTTACCTATAATATCTAATAGGTCTGATAGTGCAGCATGTGGTATGTGATGTTTAGCTGCCCACTGAGCATGATTGTTCCTTATGTCGTCATCATCTGTGTTTGACTCATGATCTGTGTTGGAGAAGTAATGTTCATTGTCAGTTTCTAATGTTGTGTCATTTTCATTTTGAGTGTGTAAATGAGAAGTACTCGTAAATAAATGTCCACCTAAATCAAAAATGTAGTCATCAGTGTGCTGTACGGATGTACTTTGTTCCAACAACATATGTGAATCAGAAATGTAATCTGACACAGGCAGTTCTAAAATGGAAGCACTGTTAGCAACAGATACATCAGTAAATTGCTTGTTTTCCGTGCTCTGTAATTTGTGCATGCACTCTTCTACGTACTGTCCAATATGATTCAATGGCTTGAATGGCTCTTTGGGGTGCATCGTTTGGAGTCTTCTTAAGTCTAGCAAAGATCAAAGGGATTACATAAAGCAAGGCAATAAAAAGTAGGCAACTGTTACGTTTATTAAATAATGTACAATCCACTTGCCAAACCCTATGTGGCAGAGCAGGGCTCTGCCCTTGGAAATACTGGCAGGGATGGAGTTAAATTCTCCTCCCTGCCCAGGTTGATTGCGTTAGGTGGGAGCAATCAACCAATTAATTATTCAATTAGTCACCAGCCACCTGGCATAAAAGGAGGCCTCAGCCTCCCAGTAGGAGGAGAGTTCTAGAAGGGGAGGAAGCAAGAGTGGTTTTTGTGTGTGCTGTTCTTTTCATTTTTTAAATCCAGTGAAGGCAACACCCAGCCTGGAAGCCTTATTCTTTTGTAAGTTTCATTTTGTGTGTATTTTGTGTTTTTGAAACCTTTTGGTTTGACCCTTGTGCCGGTTTATTTTGTATTTTTATGAATTAAAAGCTTTATTTTTTGAGTCTCAACCTCTGTCAGCCTGTCACATTTGGTGTCAGAAGCGGGATAGTGCCACCTGGAGGCTCAGGGCAGTATTTTTTTGTGGTTTTTTTCAGTTTTGTGAGTTGTTTTTTTTTTTTTTTTTTTTTGAAAAAAAAAAAAAATGGGCAGAAGAAGCATGCAGCGGCAGCAGCGACAGCAGCATCAAAAGTTGCTGCCACCCCAGCTGGAGGACCCAGCCAGCCTTTTTCCCTGGTGCTACTGGTGTGGAAAGGAGGACCACCACTGGAGATCCTGCCCAGAGGTGCCACCAGTGGACTGGTGTGGGCGCTGCGAGGTCTACGGCCACAACTGGACAGGATGGCCCTACACCCTGGCCCAGGAGGAGGCAGATGACGACTGGGAGTTGTTTTTAAAAAGGCTCATGGCAGAGTTGTGCCCTGGCTGTGGGGCATATGGGCACACAGTGGCCATCTGCCCCACCCAAACAGAGGGGAGGAGAAGGAGGCAGAGAGAGCACCACTGCCCGGAGGTGTTACAGGAGACAGACCTGGAGTGGGAGGACCCCGAACATCCTGTGCCTGAGTGGGAGGAGCCCGAACATCCTGCGCCTGAGTGGGAGGAGCCCGAATGTCCAGAGCCCAAGAGGGGGAAGGCTGAACGTCCACAGTCCAGGTATCCGCCAGCAGAGGGAGAGTTCCTGCTGGTTCTGCCTCCACCGCCGTGGGAGGACAGTGTGTCGCTCCCACCTCCACCAGCAGAGGGAGAGTACCTGCTGGTTTTGCCTCCATCGCCGCCACCAGCAGAGGGAGCATGTCTGCTGGTTCCCCTGCTGCTGCCGTCCCAAGAGCCAGAGGGGGTGGAGCTGCCGTCCCGAGAGCCAGAGGGGGTGGAGCTGCCGTCCCAAGAGCCAGAGGGGGTGGAGCTGCCGTCCCGAGAGCCAGAGGGGGTGGAGCTGCCGTCCCGAGAGCCAGAGGGGGTGGAGCTGCCGTCCCGAGAGCCAGAAGGGGAGGAGCCACGGACCCGAGAGCCAGAAGGGGAGAAGGCTGAAGCCCCTCAGCAGCCCTTGCACATGCTGCTGAGAGGAGCTCAGGGGAGGCGCCAGCCCGACTTCAGAGACCGCTAGAATGGCCACAGCCACCACTGCCAATGCCGGAGTGTCTAGAACCGTTGCCACTGGAGGAGCCCCTTTATCTAATCTCCATTTGTGACCCCTGGTCCTTGTTTCTTTTTTCAGGTCAAAAAAGTCTCCTGGGTCGACATTGTCTATACCTTTTAGGATTTTGAATGCTTGAATCAGATCACCGCGTAGTCTTCTTTGTTCAAGACTAAATAGATTCAATTATTTTAGCCTGTCTGCATACAACATGCCTTTTAAACCCGGGATAATTCTGGTTGCTCTTCTTTGCACTCTTTCGAGAGCAGCAATATCCTTTTTGTAACGAGGTGACCAGAACTGAACACAATATTCTAGGTGAGGTCTTACTAATGCATTGTAAAGTTTTAACATTAATTCCCTTGATTTAAATTCAACACTTCTCACAATATATCCAAGCATCTTGTTGGCCTTTTTTTTATAGCTTCCCCACATTGTCTAGATGAAGACATTTCTGAGTCAAAATAAACTCCTAGGTCTTTTTCATAGTTCCCTTCTTCAATTTCAGTATCTCCCATATGATATTTATAATGCACATTTTTATTGCCTGCGTGCAGTACTTTAAACTTGTATCTATTAAATGTCATTTGCCATGTGTCTGCCTAGTTCTGAATGCTGTCTAGATCATTTTGAATGACCTTTGCTGCTGCAACAGTGTTTGCCACTCCTCCTATTTTTGTGTCGTCTGCAAATTTAACAAGTTTGCTTACTATACCAGAATCGAAATCATTAATGTAGATTAGGAATAGTAGAGGACCTGATACTGATCCCTGTAGTACACCACTGGTTACTTCGCTCCATTTTGAGGTTTCTCCTCTAATCAGTACTCTCTGTTTTCTACATGTTAACCACTCCCTAATCCATGTGCATGCATTTCCTTGAATCCCTACTGCGTTCAGTTTGAGAATTAATCTTTTATGCGGGACTTTGTCAAAAGCTTTCTGGAAATCTAAATAAACCATGTCGTATGCTTTGCAATTATCCATTCCCAATGTTGCATCCTCAAAAAAGTCAAGCAAGTTAGTTAGACATGATCTCCCTTTCCTAAAACCACGCTGACTGTCTCCCAGGATATTGTTACCATATAGGAAATTTTCCATTTTGGATCTTATTATAGCTTACATATAATAGTCAGGCTTATTGATCTGTAGTTACCTGGTTCGGTTTTGTCTCCCTTTTTGTGGATCAGTATTACGTTTGCAATTTTCAGTCTGTCGGTACAACCCCTGTGTCAAGAGACTGTTGCATGATCTTGGTTAGAGGTTTGTAAATAACTTCTTTCATTTCTTTCAGTACTATTGGGAGGATCTCATCCAGCCCAGGGGATTTATTTATTTTAAGAGCTCCTAGTCCCTTTAACACTTCTGTCTCTGTTATGCTAAAGTTATTTAAAATTGGATAGGAACAGGTCGACATGTGGGGCATGTTGTCCGTGTCCTCCTTTGTAAAAACCTGTGAAAAGTAATCATTTAATATATTTGCTATTTTTTTTCTTCATCTATGATTTTGCCATTTGTATCTCTTAGACATGTAACCTCCTCTTTGAATGTTCTCTTGGTGTTATAATATTGGAAAAACATTTTGGAATTGGTTTTAGCCCCCTTAGCAATATTGATTTCTATCTCTCTCTTGGCCTTTGTAACTTCCTTTTTGACTTGTGTTTGCAGTTTCAAGTACTCTTTCTGTGTACTTTGTTTTTGGTCCCTTTTAAACGCTCTGTAAAGTGCCTTTTTTCTGAATATTTTTTTTTTAATTGATCTATTAAACCATTTTGGCCATTTTGTTTTAGATTTAGATGTGTCTACTTTTGGGATGTAATTGTTTTGCGCCTCTAGTGCTACATTTTTAAAAAACAGCCATCCTTTTTCTGAGGATGTTTTCTCTATTTTACTCAATCTACTTCTGTTAGTCTCTGTTTCATACCTTCATAGTTTGCTTTTCTAAAATTGTAAACATTAGCTTTAGTCATTGCTTTGGGGGTTTTAAAAATCACTTCAAATGAGACCATGTTGTGGTCTGAGTTTGCCAATGGCTCTCTGACCTCTGTTTTAGTTATTCTGTCTTCGTTATTTGAAAAGACTAAATCAAGGCATGCCTCCCCTCTAGTCGGTGCCTTGACAAATTGCGTTAGGAAGCAGTCATTTGTCATTTCAATTTCGTCCGTCGTGCTCCCAACTGGGTTCTCCCATTTTATACGGGGGAAGTTGAAATCCCCCATTAGTATGGCTTCTCCTTTTCTACATGCATTTCGAATGTCACTGTATAACAGATTATTTCGCTCAGTGTCTGAATTTGGCGGTCTATAGCATGCTCCTATTATTATGCCCTTTGAATTTTTGTCCCTTATTCTGACCCATATTGATTCTGCATTGTTTTCTTTGTCCTGATTTAACACCTGGGCTTCAAGACTATTTCTTATGTATAGCGCTACCCCTCCGCCTCTTCTGTCTTTTCTATACAGTGTGTACCCACCAATATTATATTTGTCTCCATCACTCTCAGACAACCAAGTTTCTGTAACACCTAACACATTGTAATTACTCGTTTAGTGAAGTAGCTTCAAGTTCTAACATTTTGTTTCTGAGACTTCTATCATTAAGATAAATACATTTAATAGTTGTCTTACCTGAGTTGTTGCCCTTGTTTTGATGCGGTCTCCCTTCTGTTTTTTTGTTTTCTCCCCCCTTCCTTTCTAGTTTAAATGCTTATGGACCTCCTCAAGGATCCTTTCTCCAAGTAGATTGGTTCCCTTTCTGTTTAAGTGCAGTCCGTCCCACCTATATAGATAGTCCTTGTTGTAGAATGTGCTCCAATATTCAAGAAGCCTTCCTGTGTGCACCACGATTTCAGCCATGCATTTTGATTTTGTATTTCCAGCTGTCCATATGGTCCTTTGCAAGGTGCCGGCAGTATCCCAGAAAATACCACAGTTTTGGTCTTGTCTTTTAATTTCCTTCCTAGCTCTCTGAATTTGTTTTGCAGGGATCTTGGTCTGTCTCTTCCAACGTTGTTTGTACCGATGTGGACGACTACTAACTGGTTGTCTCCTGTTTGTTCTAGGAGCCTGTCCACGTTCTCAGTGATGTGCTTGACAGAGGCTCCTGGAAGGCAGCACACTGTTGTAGTAAGCGGTGTTAATCACCCTGTCTTTGCTAGCAATGAGTTAATGAAGTGCTTTCAGTGTGGAAAACAGGGGCACCTCAGGAAGTTTTGTCCGGATAAAACAGGAGACAGAGAAGGGGGTGATAACGGGGAGCTTGGCGGAGTTGTGGCAGAGCCACAGGAAGCGGATAAGCCAATACAGCTGAAGAAAGCGGGACCTATACCAGCACCGCGTCTGAAGAGAGGGTATGATACTGCAGGTTTTGGAGGCAGCGAGTCAAGTACATCTGCTGCTGCTGAAGATAACACTGGTATTGAAAACTCAAAATGGAGTATTGTTTCAAAAAAACATAAATCTAAAGTAAAGGGGTTAATGAGTTCAGGCGTAACAAGTGAGGGGGGAGAGTTGGTTAGGGAGTCGGCTCGAGACGCTCCCTTTGGATAGCAGCTCGGAGCCTCAAACTAGTGATGCAGAAAAGCCGTGTTCTGGACCTGGGGTGCATAGCGATGCTGTGACGGCTCAGATTCAAGGGACGGAAGCTAAGTCTCTCCTGAGAGCTGCAGTTTCTAGTCGGTCGGAAAGGAAAGCTCGTGTTAGTACTGGGGCTACCCCTGGGTATGAGGCAGCAATCAAGGTAGTGGACTCAATGCCTGATAAGGTAGCGGCAGCTGGGAAAGAGGACGCTGAAGAGGGGTCGGTAATGTGGGAAGATGCTGAGGAAGAGGAGTTGTCAGACTCGTCCTCGATGATGATGGATGAGACTTTAACAAGCTCTCAAGGTAGGAGCAAAGTTTACAGTTTCGAGCAGATCGTTTCTTTCTTGAATAAAACGAAAGGAGTTAGGGGTGTTGTACAGAACGCATGTTTTCCTAATGATCAGTTGTTTATTTATTCCGCTAAAATAGCGATGAGGAAAGCCACATTAAATGAGCTCGATCAGAAACAAAGATATAGGCTAAAGAAACTGGTCTCCGAAAGGACAAAATTGATTAATGAGAAGAAACAAACTAAAATAGTTTATTTTTAAATGACTGCACAGGATTTCTCAGGTTTTTTTCTTCTCTGTTTGTGTCTGGTTTTTATTCAACTCTTTAATATGGAGAAGTTTCAAGTAGCGACTCTTAACATGAACGGGGGTAGGAGCAGCTCCTGATTGGTCAAATAATGGAAAAGCACAGTATTTTATACTAGTTAACAAATGTAAGGGGACCGTTTTCAAATTCTCAGAGCTGAAATGATGACACCTAGCCTCTGAATCTTCAAAGCTGGATAACTTCTTGATCGCTAGTTACTGAACATCTCTCTCTCTCTCTTGTGGGAGGGGCGTGTGAGTTTGGGAGCATGTGAGTTGTTGCTAGTCGGCTCTCACTGCATTATTTTTTTCTATATTATATTATATTATATTTATTTATTTATTTATTTATTTATTTATTTATTTGGTTGTTTGTTTATTTATATAACAAGTTGATAGACTTGCGGAACCTGATGGGTTCTCGCTCGGGTGGGACGGGTGGTTAACCCGGAGACATGGCTTCAGGTGTGTTCCTGATAGCTCCATTTCTCTGGAAGAGGTGCTGTTAGCGGTGGGAGAAGTGATTGGGTTTGATAATGTTAAATCTGCTTCGAGGATGAACAAGGCTCTTGTTGTTTTCCTGTCAGGAGCGATTGGTAAATCGTATAGTAGAGGAGGGTTTTTCAGTTAGCAATTCCCTAGTTACAGCGATGCCTTTGTCGACCCCCCTCACTAAAGTTGTTATTTCTAATGTTCGTCCTTTTATAGATAACGCACTGTTAGATAGAGAGTTGTCTCGATATGGGAAGATAATGTCCCCTTTTAAGATGATTCCGCTGGGCTGTAAAACAGAAGAAATTAAACACGTATGGGGCGCCGTTTGTGTCATGCACAATTTTGTATTTCATCCCACAAAACAAAAAACAAATGATTATAATATTTTTCATTTTTCAAGAGTTTTCATTTTGTGCACAAAATACACTTTTTCTTCAATCATTTTGTGGACATAATGAACAGTCAAGTATACATTCTGTCCATGAAAAGCAAAGTAAGTTTTCAGTTCTGTCCACAAAATCATTTACCATACAATTATCATTTTGTGGGACAAAATGCATATTTTGTGGGGCTAAAGCTAATTTTGTGGGACGAAATACATATTATGTGGGACGAAATACACATTATGTGGGAAAAAATGCTAATTATGTGCACAAAATACACATTCTGTGGAACGAAATACACATTTTGTAGCACACAGTGCATTCTGTCCCCAAAATACAATTTTGTGGGATGAAATACACATTTTGTGAGACGAAATGATAATTATGTGCGCAAAATACTCATTATGTCGGACAAAATGCGAATTCTGTGCACAAAATACAATTTTGTGCCACAGAATACTCATTCTGTGGGACAAAATGCACTTTTGTGGGTCACATGACTTTCTATTTGTGACGTCACCATGGCGCACTGTCACTTGAGAAGTGTTGCCCAATGTGCACACTGCTTTGTGGCGCGCATGCTTTTCTATGGAAATATACGTAATTTTATTCCAGACAAGACAGTAACTATGGCTGACGCTGCTGGTCGTGTGTTCATCGCCGGGTCTTCAATACAGAGTCTTGTTGATGGGATCAGCAGCCTAACAAGACTCGTTGAATCGTTAGCTGAGCCTCGAACTAGCGGTGTACAACAACCTGCTGTACAGCATGCCATTGCGAGGCCACTGGTACAAGTTCAACTGTCTGATGATAGGCAGCGGCCGCGCAGTGAATCACCTCTGCCACGGATAAGTACGATGAACGTTACTTTATTTTATTTAAGTCTACCCCCCCCCCGTTTCGTCCGACTTTTCTCCTCCTCTTACAAATTCAATTGATGATTATTGGGTCATTAGTGTCTCAACGACAATGCAGAAATGTGTCATTTCTGTGCTGTTATGTTTCACATCGTGTTTTTTTTTTTTTTTCAAAATGTAACCTTGCTGTATCTTGCATGACACAATTTTGTTGTTTACATCCCATTTAAAAAAATCTTCTCAATAGTTGAGTTATATAGTTTACATTAAATAAATACATATAAACACGACAAACTTTGATTAGCGTTCCCACAGTTCATACATCAGTCGAGATACACGCATTTGAATCACGTTTAAAATGGAAATATATAATAAGATTGCACCTAATTTAACTCCTGCCACAGTTCACACATTTCTCAATTTTAATCAAGAAACAAAAACACATTTTTGGTGCTGTCAGGTCATTTTAAAAGACGACTAGGTAACCACTGGGAAATCATAAACTCTGGAACTTAGGGCTGCTAGTAAAACTTTGCTGTAAAGCGCGTTTGTTTCAGCATATGTGCAGATGTTGACAAATGCTGCTATCACGTTGTTTCAAGTGTGAATTTTAAATGGCAATTTTACAAAAAAAAAAGGTCTTGTGTATATATATATATATATATATCCTTTTTTTTTTAACCGCTTAAATGATACATTTGTTGTGTTTTATTTGATTTAGATGCAGATTGGAGAACGACCTGAGCCCAATTTCTCACCTGAACCTGATGCAAGTCATTTATAAGTGTTACTTTATGTCTAAACTGATTTCCATTGATAAGCCACTGTCAGCTTCTCTGTTGTGCAGGTCATAATATTTTGGTCCTCGATATTAAAGATGTGGAAAGCTGTATCAGTTTGTATATTTTTTACATTGACTACTGTGTATTACAACTACTGTAGTAATGTTATAGTGTATTATAAAGAATCAAATATCATTTACATAATTAATCTTTGAGGATTATAAATCGGCTATATTAACTTAATAGTGCACAGACAATATAAAGAAAGAACTGTCATTTGCTGGCCTGGCTTATTTATAATAGTCATTAGTTTAAGAGTTGTAAAGGTGTGTGTGTAAAGAATAGATGGATGGATAGGTACTTATGTATTATCAATTATTTTTATTTTCCCAAATTCTCCCTAGGATGCTGATGACCTGGTTTCATCTATTGAAGACTTGCTCGCTCTTCATGTCAACATTGTTGATATAGCATGTCACCTAAACATAAGCCGTAGCACAGTGTATCGAATAATTCATTATCATAATATCCCATAGAAACGTTTTACAGATATCTCTGATAATGATTTAAAGAAAGCAATTCAGGACATCAAAGAAAACCATCCACATGCAGGAGAGGTATATCTTTTGGGGCATCTTAGGTCACGTGACATATATGTACCTCGGAGCAGACTCAGAGATATTATACATGCAGTTGATCAAGCTGGCATTTCCATGAGACAGAGTTCTGTTATCAACAGACGAGTATATTGGTCCCCATGCCCAAATTTTATTTGGCACTTAGATGGACTACACAAAATGGTGCGTTGGAAATTTGTGGTGCATGGTGGGATAGATGGTTACAGTAGGCTTATTGTCTTTCTCTTGTGTGCAACTAATAACAGGGCACTCACGGTTCTTGAGCAGTTTAACACAGCCGTTGAGCATTATCGATGGCCGTTGCATGTCCGCACAGATCGTGGTGGTGAAAATTCACAAGTTTGGCATGCCATGACACAACATCACAATACAGAGAGGTCTGTAATTGCAGGTAGTTCTGTCCACAATGAACGCATTGAAAGAATGTGGCGTGACATAAATAGAATAGTCTCGTCACAGTTTCGTGAAATGTTTTACCACCTTGAATCGGAGGGTATCCTAGATCCATTAAATGAAGCAGACCTGTTTTGTTTACATTGGGTGTACTCTGTCCTCATTAACAAAATACTCTCAGAACATACAAGAGCACACAATCACCACGGTGTATCAACTGAGGGAAACTTCACACCTTTGCAGCTCCATCACGCTAACATACACTTGATGGAACTTCACAGACATCAGAATGGAAGTCATATATCTGACATCCAAGACCATTTAAGCCGTGGCACTACAGATATTGAACATGTTAGATTTCAGCCACCAAGCTCACTTCTGCAGCAGCTTAGACAAGAGGTGCCATGTGATGAAGTCACAATGGCAAATGCTGTTGAAATGTACAGGAAAGCAGTTCATTTTGTAGGTACATACCTCTTGGAAAATCAGGGTTAGTTATGAGTGTGAAGTGCAGTGGAGGGTTTCTGCAGCAATTCTTTGCTCTCTTCCAGGATTATTTTTAATTGCAATTTCTGGTCTAAATGGTGGAAGCCAGGAATCTTGCTGGTGAATCTAGAGTAGGAAATGTTTCTGACTGTTGTATTTGCTGCAGTCTAGAGCAAAGTGTTTCTCTGTTTCTACCTCCCCACTATTGCACTGGCCAGATAGGTGCCTATCTCTTGATCTCCAGGTCTGCCTGTCAACCAGTTTCCTCTTCAAGATTGTAGTCGCTCATCCTGTATTTTGTCAGGGTCGGTTTCATTTTAGGTTCTTTTATTTCAGTTAGATATTCAGCAATGGAATCATTTCTGTTTAACATTTTGTAGCATTCTAGTTTTTTTTTGTATTTATTTGTTCATTCTAACAGTTAATATAATTGTTTGTGTGTTTGTTTTGTGGTGGTAGGAATCAGGGTCACTCTGTTTTAAATGTACCCAGTAGCAGAGTACTTTTTTTTCTTCTTCTTTTTTTGATTTTGAGAAAAAGTGGTCATTGTCCAAGCTCTGCTCGACAGCCACTGTTTGGGGCATTTCTGTGGAGGTTCAGGAAGTTTTTGCAAAACTAAGTTTTTTTGGGGAAAATAAAACCTTTTGTTTTTTCTAAGTTTACCTCCATAGCCCAGGTTTTCAAATATTGTTTGAGTATGGCCAGTTTCTGTTGCAAGCCCTGCCCTGTGGGAGCCAGTAAGAGCAGGTCCTCAGCATAGAGCAGGCACTTTAGATGTCATCTAGAGCAAATCCAGGAGTGGAGGACTGTTCTAGTTCTGTAGCCAGCTGGTTGATATAAATGTGTGATTAACTGCTTATTCATGGCTGTGGAGGCTACAAGCCTGTTAAGGGTTAACTATTATGCGTCTCGAGACAAGCGGTTATAGGTGTCTTCCTGAGGTGTAAGCATCTATATGTTAATTGCCCACACGCAAAACCTGTTTCAAGATGTATGGGTTACTGTGGGAGTCACGAGCTGAAGAACGGCTATTAGGGACTGGAGAAGAGAAGTTATTTCTATTTGCCTGCCTGGCTGTACGCGGCTACTTGGATCTGTACTGGTAAGCTGTGAACTATATTATTTACTCCAATAAACTTAATTAACTGGAATTGTCATTCCTGTGTACATTGATTTGATAACATCATACACTTTGCCTCCTATACCAGTCTGGAGGATTTTAAGATAGAGCTCTGGGTGCCAGATTGAAGTCTTTTTGAAGTCAACAAAGCAGGCAAAGATTTTTCCTTTCTTTTTGAGAGATGTGTTGATTAATCAGGGTGTGGCTGTGATCTGCAGTGCAGTGTTTACGGTGGCTTTTACACAGGACACTGTGCTCCTCTAGGCCCCGGAAGGGCAGTATTTGGCTATTCATGATGCTACAGAACAGCTTCCCCAGGTTATTATTATTATTATTATTTATTTCTTAGCAGACACCCTTATCCAGGGCGACTTACAGTTGTGTTACTGCTTACACAGATTCCTCTGTAATTATTGTGGTCAAATGTATCACCTTTTTATATACTGAGGTTATAGTCCTCTAGTCCATGTTTCTGAATGATATTCAGTATTTTACAGGGCGCTCTATTGCTGGGTTACTGTGTTTTAGCATTTTGATGCTGTCTTGGCCACAGCTTTTTTAGATTCTAGAGTTTTAATTTTCTCTTTGACCTCTCGCAGTGTGATTGCAGGTCTAGAGAAGGCTAGTTGTCTTTTAATGACTTTTTCTAGTGTTTTTAGTTTGTTTTTCCATTGTAGGATTACTGGGCAATACATGAGGGCGATGTGGATTAAACTGGATACTTATGGGTGTGTTAAAAGCTGCATTACGGACATGTTATGACTGTCAATGTTGTTAAGCATCAACATAAAGTTGGTGAAATGCCAACATGAGTATGGAACGCAGGGTGCTACAGTAGATAGCCATTGGCTAAAGAAAGGGTTGTATACATAAGAAAATGTTCCAATACTATTAATGTCACACACCAATAGACAACTTGCCAAAAGGTGTAGGCTGATAATTGACATTAGATATACAAGTAAAATGATTCCTGTATTCCAGTGTACCATTTGAGTCACCATTAAGACACTAAGAAAGTGCAGACTTATTTGTTCTTCACTCTGCTACAGGTAGTGTAGTTTTTCTTACACCATTATGGATTCCTAATTTCGTGTCCATTTGTTTGGGGGGGGGGTAATTTTTGCCAAGTTGTCCTGTTGTGTATTTGGGTGTTACAGATTTAGTTTTAGATTAGATTTTTCAGCAAGTGTTGAGAAAAAAAAAGTGATTAAAACTTCCAGGGCCTGGTTAACACCATTTACATTATGGCTATAGTTGATTGATTAATACATTTTTTATGACTATCAGGTTTTTTCATATTGCTATGTTTTTAGTCCATTTGTAGTTGGGCTACAACTTGTGCAGGTTTGATGGGGTGTTCTGGCTAATGTTGTGGATATAAGAGTACTGTCTGGCAGTGATCTACAGTTTGAGGTTTTATTATAAAAACATTTCTGTTGTGTGGGTTTAAATCTGTGATGGTATGGGCAACTACACTGCACCCTAATGTGGAGCTGTATATTTACCAAGTGAGGTCTCCCAGTTAACAATATGAACAATTAAAATGCAGGATTTAAATACAGATATGATAAGAAACAATAGTAGAGAGCAATAAGGTTGGGTATTGTCCAGAAGGGAAGAGATGGTGAGAGAGAGAGAGTGTGGTAGATTCCAGAGGAATGGAGAGGGAGATATCAGAGAAGGAGGGGAAAGGTCAGATTTTGACAGGTTGTTTGGAGATTATGCAAGTGCATACAGGAGGAGATACAGGAGGATGGACTTGGTCCTACTTTTCAACTCAATCCTGTAAAAGTCACCTATGAGACAGCAGTAAATTAACAGCGCAATCTACACACAGTCAGTTACAACACAAATTAGCTTTTAAACTGGCTTATTTAAACAGCAGGCCAATACTACAATTAAGATTCAATTTAGCCACTTACTTGCTCCCAGTTGAAGTTGATCTTTCCTAGTCTAACCCAACATTAAAAATGTTTCTTGGGTGTTAGAGAATGGGTAAATATTAAAGTTAATTGAAAATAGTTTTAGCCTATTGCAAAAAAAAAAAAAAAAAAAAAAAGGTTTTTTTTGTGTACAGCAGAAATAACTAATGCAGTAGAGTATATACTTTAAACACCAGTTACAGAATAATACTAAATTAAACTAGGATATGAATCTTTGTTTTTAACTATGCACATGTAATTTTTACCCGGTAAAATATTATAGAATTTATGACTGCCAAACATTGATAATTGTAAGAAATGTGCCATGTTTATTAGTTGAATTGCATGTGTTTTGAAATTAGGTTTATTTTTATAATAAATTTCAGTACAGAAAACATGTTTGAAAGTGTTTATTTCAATTAAATGACCTTAAGCAGTCATTTGTTAAGATGAACAATTTACAGCAAATGTCAGAATCTACTAACACAATTGTATATATTATATCCTGTTGATACAGGAGACAGATTGCCATTGTTGGTCTACCCTACCTACAGTAATATTACAAAACCAAGTAGTAACAGTAGTCAGCACAGGTCAAATCTTAAGTTCTTACCCAACAGCATCATTTTAGAGCAAAGGTACAATTGCCCCACCCCCATTAACACTGACAACTTTTTACATTGGTAAGGTTAACATCCACAACACTACAGTTGAACAAATGACATAACAATTGTGAACAAGGTTAAAGAAAAAAACCTTGTAGCCATACCCGCCCTGAAAACACGTGCAGCCACACTTTACACATCTTTTGATTAGAGACCTCAATTTTATTATCGCTGAAACAGCATTGGCCAATTCTGATTGTTTTAAACTTCTTCAGATGTGCCTTTCTGGATGAATTTATTATAAACTATTTTGACAAAAGAAAAAAAACAACCAGATTGGATTAATGATCTGATGTCAGGCTACTAAACATACCTTTCCAATCCACTCATTTGAAACAAACAGTACTTTAATTGTTATATTTATCCTGCTAATTATCAAATTGCCATTTATGAGCTGCCTGGTTTTCACAACATTCAGAATTGAAGTGGATTTATCCTGGACCTAAAGTATGCACATTGTTTCTTTATCAAATACATTGCTTCAATGAGCGACCTAAAAGTCATGGGGAATGACAATGTACATGGTTCTATACTTAAACATTTAAGTGTAGTCTTTTTAAAACAGATTGTGGATATGGCCCTCTCTGTCCTGGACATCAATGTCAACAGTTACACTGGTAACACTAAACAAAGGAAAAGTCATGGCAGCGTCGGACAGCAAATTCAAAATTAGTTTTGAATTGTTCTTCTGTCAAGCCGATTGGCAGCCTCAAAACAAGACCACAGGTGCTTACAGTTGGGAATTGTGAACCTCTAATGAATTCTATAGTTGGCTGAATCTCATATCCACCAATGGGAAACTGTTTTGCTCCAGTTAGGAACCTCAGTAGATCCTCCAAGGAACATGCTGCATCTACAATATATACATACATAAAAAAGGCTATAAAACAGAATATACACCTGTATTAATTTAGATAACACGTACTACACTGCAATATCCCATTTTTCACAATACCTAAAAAAGGACCAATTGTGTATTTTTAAATGGGTAAAAGTCAAAGATTATGTAATTTTTTTTTTTTTGTTTTACTTTAATACTCAAGAAAAGCAAAAGTAGTTACTATGGTAATGGCAATACTTTAGATTAACCAAACAAAGTAAATACAAATAGCACTGATACTTCATTGAAGACAGTGTTATTCATACTGGTTTCTATGATCACTTTCAGTAATGTAACATTCACTATATGGACATCATTGTTGCTTCCCAGTAAAAACCAAGTCCTATTTAGCTTAAGGAGAGATCAATACGAATTAAAACAAGTAAATATGAAAAATGGAAATGCACTATAATAAAAATTGTGCTTACTTAGGTTTGTCAAGCTGCTTAAAAACCGCATGAAATGCATCATTGCCTCTTCCTCCAAATCCCTTTGATTTGACCCCACTTCTGACAGCTCTGCCTCAAACATGTCATATACTTCATCAGGCTGTATTGTTGCTCTTTTCTGGCCACACAAAAGCAACTTCATCACATCTGTAATAGTTAACACATTTATGGTGGAGATTTAATGTAACATTCAAGTTCTAATAATTTATACTCTACATATTACTCAACTGTTGAAACTACAGCACCTTGTCCAATAGAGGCAAATCTTTGCAGTAACTACTATGTTTGGACCCATTCAGGTTGGAGGGGAGAAAACAAGTGTATTTGGTCACACTTTAAAATGAGAAAGTTTAAGGTTATAATTTTGACTATACCTAGAAATACCCACTATTTTATTGCACACCACAACAGGCTTTTAAGGATGATACTTCACAACTTAAACACTGTGCATATTTCCAAAATCCCAAAGATGTGATTATGTATCAAATTTTACAGCAAATATTACAACTAAATATGTCAAGGGAGAAACCCTGTGGTCTAGCAAATCTAGTTTGACAGGGGCAACCTTGTTTCACCAAGGCTTATGGAGAATCCTCAAGTTAGCACTATTTTTCTAAGGTTAGGGTTAGTTAGGGTGAGGCTTAGTCTGAATTGCCCAATTGGACGAGGCAAAACTAGACTCACTAGACCACTGGGACTTGCCCTTAACATATACATCATATCTACACATTGTAGATAGACTGACCTGGATGTTTTCTTATCAATGTTGCAATTCCAAATGTTTCGAGCCCTTCTTTGAATTCTTCAATTTGAGCACGATTCACTATGGAAGTGTAATATCTTGCAGCCGCTTGGGTGAAGTCTTTTTTTTTGGGCATCACTGACCTCCCCTAGAAAGCTGATGTTTTCTGCTATTTTCTCCACAACTGGATCGCCAGTCCAGTCCCTTCTTCCGATATTCTAATATCTACAGAAAGACAAAAATCGGTTTACTACGCTAAACAGATCAGCGCTTGATATCAAAATGTAAAAGTCACATTATTATTATACCAGACACCCTTGTTAAGGGGGAGATAGATTTAGCAACACTCCACTACTTGTGCATTTGTAAATTTGTTTTAGTAGACCTTTATTTTGCATAGCATGGTATATATGTATTATATTGTCCAACATGCAAAAATATGTAATTGACAATTGTTTTATAGCATGTCTTCTACTAATACCTCTTTCAGCTTGCTTTGGACAGTTTCATCAGCAACATCCTCTACAAACCACTGGTTGATTCCTGCAATGGTGTTGATCAGAGATTCTGCAAAAATATTGAGCTGTAGAGAACAGTGCCAACAATCCTCCCTGCCATACAATGGGATCTGTTCTGCAATGTTAAAAAGTCAGGAGCTGGAATGAGGTGTCCTTCTTTCCCACACCAAAGTCCTCCCCAGTTGATCAGTCCACGAACAGTCAGTTCCATTAGATTGCGCCTAGGTCCTCCAGAATCAAGCTCTTGTTCTCCAACAAAAGAAACATTAAGATGTTTGTCCCAACCATAATCAGCTCAGTTCATCCAACGGAGCAAATCTTGGAAAGCATGGTTCCGTCTGACCTTGACATTCTGAACTCCATCAGCAAGAACTGAGGAGCAAAGTTCTGCTATTACACTTTCTGGGCTCCTGTTGACAAGAGGAAGATTAACCGTAATACATGTATTTGGGAGAAAAAAAAAAAGTCTAAAACTTTATATACAGTACTATGGAATGTTATTCGGCTGATTACTTTAATAGCCCTGATTTGGGAAACGATTGATCAAACTGATCATAAGGAAAAACACTGCCTCACTGTATGCTAGAACATACATTGAGGGAAGTTACTTAATATTCTACAGATCTTAACACTAACCTAAGTCTAGAAAAGCTATATAGATTAGTCATAAAATAGAAGAAAATAACAATTGTCGAATCATGGGATCCACCATGGTCAATCTGTCAGGCATATAGCAACTTAATCAGTAATGGTTATATTAATAAGCGTTTCAATTTGCAGTCCAACCCTATATTTGTATTACATATTTATTTAGTATCGCCATTTCTCAAAATACAAATACTAGCGGTGCTACTGAGGGTTAATATTTTAATGTTTGATCATATGTTACAAGTACATAATATTTTGTAAGCTAGATTAACTGGCTAAAATGTAAAGAACATAATGCAAGGTTAAAGGCTTCATTTTCAACAAGTGAATTTACCTCAAAAACTAATCTAATATACAGTATGAGGTCCAAAGTACAAACTAAAGAGTGCTGGGACTTGCTTTTCCTGTAGACAACTAAAGAAATCTGACCACGAGTTACAAAATGCAAACGTCTAGTATATTAAGTCATTGGAGCCTAAGGGTCAAGCTAAGGACCACTGAACAATTTACCACATTTTAAACCCACATGGCAAGATTTTTTATTTATTTATTTACAAAAATGCATACTTGCCTGTCTACACTGTGAGCTAATGTTCTAGTAGTCACCTCTGAGCCAGCTGACAGTGGGGGGGAACATCTTCAAAAATGTTTACATCATGCTCCGTGACTATGCTATTAAATAAACTGAGATAACAAGTTTAACTTTTTTCAATAGCAAATATTACACACAGAAATAAGTGTTCTTGCAATTAAAAAAAGGGGGGGGGATGTATATATACATATCATATAAAATATATATTTATATATATATATATATATATATATATATATATTTCATTATATATATAAGTTTGCATTGCACTCCACAACACATTACTTACACATTCTTTACCCAACCATTTGGTGCTAATTAAATGTGGGATTCCTGGTAGCCCACCCCACTTACTGCCTTTCCCCTACATTCTTCATTGCTCAATTGCAGCTAAAATGTATGCTTGTAGTAACACTAGACATTGTCATATCATATGGAGCTATACCAACTAACCTCTCCATTAGAAATAATGTACACAAACATTTTTCACATTACCTTTCAGCACTGACTACTGGAGTTCTATGATGTAGTACATTCTATAAGACCAAAAATGTACACACATTAATACATACAACATTGTTTGTATAACCTACTGTAACTGTTAAGTCAAACTGAGAACAGCACCACAAGAAAGGTAACACTTGTAGTGTTTAAAGTGTGCAGTGTGGTTATTTTGCACGTATTGTGCCTGTTCAGTCCTACAAAGGACCTCACCTGATCAGTTTATTAAACCACTATTCCCCTTTTACAGGAACTTAGTTGCCTGGAATTAGTGATCCTGTACATATTATATTTTTAGTTTTCCATAAGCGAATAGTTTAACATTTAAGACCAGGTTACTTAACTCAATATGATGAAACAAGACTGGAGAGAGCAAGAAAAATAAATAAATACAGGGGTACTAATATATATGTGTAACATCTCCTGTCCCTTACCTGTTCTAGCTGCTGAACATCATTTTCAAGATTTTTGATGGGTCAATGAATTGGTAGAACTGAGGAAAGACAGAGTCTCCTTACTTGGTGATTCATGTTCCTGTTCCAGAAACAAACATTTTAAGCAAGATGTCAGGTATTTGTATTAAGAAACATTTCTTTCAAATGAAGGGATTACTGAAAAGGTGTAGACAGCAAGCCACAATATGACGTTGCCCTTTATTCACATGTACAAAAATATGAACTTGGTTTAACGTAGGTGTTGCACTTGATGAGTACTTCACTGTACATATTTGTAGGTACAGTTATTGTTCCCAAAACAAGTCAAATTTACCTCACTTTCTGGCAGGTTGTGGTGACTAAGAATGTACAGAGCTCCTTGTCCTGCAAGACTAATGACTTCGGCACCATTCCAAGAAAAACTGAAAGGGGTGTTGGGTTTGATCAGTTTCCTTCCACCTGGCAAACACTAAAAACAGTTCAGAAACTTATAAAATGCATTGAGTTGAAATTAAATTGTTCTGAAGAAAATAAGAGTAGGCTTATGTCAGGAAACTACTTAAAATAGAGAAAGATGTGTAGATAAACACTTACCTGTAAAAATGAAAAAACAAACTCTTCTCCATCTGCGCAGAACGTTGTTTGGAAGAATGATCGAATTTCATGTTGCACCTCCTGAGAATTCCATGTAGAGTCCAGATTAAGTTTCCCTGTCAGCCCGACAGAAGCCTATTTCTCCTTGTCCTGACCTCTTGGTGCTTTCCAAGAATTATCCTCTTGCTGAGGTGTACTAAATGGCATACATAAGATGTCTCTAATCACCACCCGGGCCCTTCCAGCTACAGTTCTTCTTCGCTTGGTGAAAGTATTTTGAGGTAGGGATAGAACTCTGCAGAGAATGAAATGGTTAAAAAAATAAAATTCTGACACTTAAGCAAACAACTTTCTTTATTAATATTTTTTGGCAGACAAACACTGGTACCCAGGGCTGCACAACAGAGAAGCTGACAGTGGCTTATCAATGGAAATCAGTTTAGACATAAAGTAACAATTATAAATGACTTACATCAGGTTCAGGTGAGAAATTGGGCTCAGGTCGTTCTCCAATCTGCATCTAAATCAAATAAAACACAACAAATGTATCATTTAAGCGGTTAAAAAAAAAAAAGGATATATATATATATATATATATATAATATATATATATATATATATATATACACACACAAGACCTTTTTTTTTTGTAAAATTGCCATTTAAAATTCCCACTTGAAACAACGTGATAGCAGCATTTGTCAACATCTGCACATATGCTGAAACAAACGCGCTTTACAGCAAAGTTTTACTAGCAGCCCTAAGTTCCAGAGTTTATGATTTCCCAGTGGTTACCTAGTCGTCTTTTAAAATGACCTGACAGCACCAAAAATGTGTTTTTGTTTCTTGATTAAAATTGAGAAATGTGTGAACTGTGGCAGGAGTTAAATTAGGTGCAATCTTATTATATATTTCCATTTTAAACGTGATTCAAATGCGTGTATCTCGACTGATGTATGAACTGTGGGAACGCTAATCAAAGTTTGTCGTGTTTATATGTATTTATTTAATGTAAACTATATAACTCAACTATTGAGAAGATTTTTTTAAATGGGATGTAAACAACAAAATTGTGTCATGCAAGATACAGCAAGGTTACATTTTGAAAAAAAAAAAAAAACACGATGTGAAACATAACAGCACAGAAATGACACATTTCTGCATTGTCGTTGAGACACTAATGACCCAATAATCATCAATTGAATTTGTAAGAGGAGGAGAAAAGTCGGACGAAACGGGGGGGGGTAGACTTAAATAAAATAAAGTAACGTTCATCGTACTTATCCGTGGCAGAGGTGATTCACTGCGCGGCCGCTGCCTATCATCAGACAGTTGAACTTGTACCAGTGGCCTCGCAATGGCATGCTGTACAGCAGGTTGTTGTACACCGCTAGTTCGAGGCTCAGCTAACGATTCAACGAGTCTTGTTAGGCTGCTGATCCCATCAACAAGACTCTGTATTGAAGACCCGGCGATGAACACACGACCAGCAGCGTCAGCCATAGTTACTGTCTTGTCTGGAATAAAATTAAGCATATTTCCATAGAAAAGCATGCGCGCCACAAAGCAGTGTGCACATTGGGCAACACTTCTCAAGTGACAGTGCGCCATGGTGACGTCACAAATAGAAAGTCATGTGACCCACAAAAGTGCATTTTGTCCCACAGAATGAGTATTCTGTGCCACAAAATTGTATTTTGTGCACATAATTAGCATTTTTTCCCACATAATGTGTATTTCGTCCCACAAAATTAGTTTTAGCCCCACAAAATATGCATTTTGTCCCACAAAATGATAATTGTATGTTAAATGATTTTGTGGACAGAACTGAAAACTTACTTTGCTTTTCGTGGACAGAATGTATACTTGACTGTTCATTATGTCCACAAAATGATCGAAGAAAAAGTGTATTTTGTGCACAAAATGAAATCTCTTGAAAAATGAAAATTATATGCATTTGTTTTTCGTTTTGTGGGACGAAATACAAAATTGTGCATGACACAAACGGCGCCCCATACGTGTTTAATTTCTTCTGTTTTACAGCCCAGCGGAATCATCTTAAAAGGGGACATTATCTTCCCATATCGAGACAACTCTCTATCTAACAGTGCGTTATCTATAAAAGGACGAACATTAGAAATAACAACTTTAGTGAGGGGGGGTCGACAAAGGCATCGCTGTAACTAGGGAATTGCTAACTGAAAAACCCTCCTCTACTATACGATTTACCAATCGCTCCTGACAGGAAAACAACAAGAGCCTTGTTCATCCTCGAAGCAGATTTAACATTATCAAACCCAATCACTTCTCCCACCGCTAACAGCACCTCTTCCAGAGAAATGGAGCTATCAGGAACACACCTGAAGCCATGTCTCCGGGTTAACCACCCGTCCCACCCGAGCGAGAACCCATCAGGTTCCGCAAGTCTATCAACTTGTTATATAAATAAACAAACAACCAAATAAATAAATAAATAAATAAATAAATAAATAAATAAATAAATATAATATAATATAATATAATATAGAAAAAAATAATGCAGTGAGAGCCGACTAGCAACAACTCACATGCTCCCAAACTCACACGCCCCTCCCACAAGAGAGAGAGAGAGATGTTCAGTAACTAGCGATCAAGAAGTTATCCAGCTTTGAAGATTCAGAGGCTAGGTGTCATCATTTCAGCTCTGAGAATTTGAAAACGGTCCCCTTACATTTGTTAACTAGTATAAAATACTGTGCTTTTCCATTATTTGACCAATCAGGAGCTGCTCCTACCCCCGTTCATGTTAAGAGTCGCTACTTGAAACTTCTCCATATTAAAGAGTTGAATAAAAACCAGACACAAACAGAGAAGAAAAAAACCTGAGAAATCCTGTGCAGTCATTTAAAAATAAACTATTTTAGTTTGTTTCTTCTCATTAATCAATTTTGTCCTTTCGGAGACCAGTTTCTTTAGCCTATATCTTTGTTTCTGATCGAGCTCATTTAATGTGGCTTTCCTCATCGCTATTTTAGCGGAATAAATAAACAACTGATCATTAGGAAAACATGCGTTCTGTACAACACCCCTAACTCCTTTCGTTTTATTCAAGAAAGAAACGATCTGCTCGAAACTGTAAACTTTGCTCCTACCTTGAGAGCTTGTTAAAGTCTCATCCATCATCATCGAGGACGAGTCTGACAACTCCTCTTCCTCAGCATCTTCCCACATTACCGACCCCTCTTCAGCGTCCTCTTTCCCAGCTGCCGCTACCTTATCAGGCATTGAGTCCACTACCTTGATTGCTGCCTCATACCCAGGGGTAGCCCCAGTACTAACACGAGCTTTCCTTTCCGACCGACTAGAAACTGCAGCTCTCAGGAGAGACTTAGCTTCCGTCCCTTGAATCTGAGCCGTCACAGCATCGCTATGCACCCCAGGTCCAGAACACGGCTTTTCTGCATCACTAGTTTGAGGCTCCGAGCTGCTATCCAAAGGGAGCGTCTCGAGCCGACTCCCTAACCAACTCTCCCCCCTCACTTGTTACGCCTGAACTCATTAACCCCTTTACTTTAGATTTATGTTTTTTTGAAACAATACTCCATTTTGAGTTTTCAATACCAGTGTTATCTTCAGCAGCAGCAGATGTACTTGACTCGCTGCCTCCAAAACCTGCAGTATCATACCCTCTCTTCAGACGCGGTGCTGGTATAGGTCCCGCTTTCTTCAGCTGTATTGGCTTATCCGCTTCCTGTGGCTCTGCCACAACTCCGCCAAGCTCCCCGTTATCACCCCCTTCTCTGTCTCCTGTTTTATCCGGACAAAACTTCCTGAGGTGCCCCTGTTTTCCACACTGAAAGCACTTCATTAACTCATTGCTAGCAAAGACAGGGTGATTAACACCGCTTACTACAACAGTGTGCTGCCTTCCAGGAGCCTCTGTCAAGCACATCACTGAGAACGTGGACAGGCTCCTAGAACAAACAGGAGACAACCAGTTAGTAGTCGTCCACATCGGTACAAACAACGTTGGAAGAGACAGACCAAGATCCCTGCAAAACAAATTCAGAGAGCTAGGAAGGAAATTAAAAGACAAGACCAAAACTGTGGTATTTTCTGGGATACTGCCGGCACCTTGCAAAGGACCATATGGACAGCTGGAAATACAAAATCAAAATGCATGGCTGAAATCGTGGTGCACACAGGAAGGCTTCTTGAATATTGGAGCACATTCTACAACAAGGACTATCTATATAGGTGGGACGGACTGCACTTAAACAGAAAGGGAACCAATCTACTTGGAGAAAGGATCCTTGAGGAGGTCCATAAGCATTTAAACTAGAAAGGAAGGGGGGAGAAAACAAAAAAAACAGAAGGGAGACCGCATCAAAACAAGGGCAACAACTCAGGTAAGACAACTATTAAATGTATTTATCTTAATGATAGAAGTCTCAGAAACAAAATGTTAGAACTTGAAGCTACTTCACTAAACGAGTAATTACAATGTGTTAGGTGTTACAGAAACTTGGTTGTCTGAGAGTGATGGAGACAAATATAATATTGGTGGGTACACACTGTATAGAAAAGACAGAAGAGGCGGAGGGGTAGCGCTATACATAAGAAATAGTCTTGAAGCCCAGGTGTTAAATCAGGACAAAGAAAACAATGCAGAATCAATATGGGTCAGAATAAGGGACAAAAATTCAAAGGGCATAATAATAGGAGCATGCTATAGACCGCCAAATTCAGACACTGAGCGAAATAATCTGTTATACAGTGACATTCGAAATGCATGTAGAAAAGGAGAAGCCATACTAATGGGGGATTTCAACTTCCCCCGTATAAAATGGGAGAACCCAGTTGGGAGCACGACGGACGAAATTGAAATGACAAATGACTGCTTCCTAACGCAATTTGTCAAGGCACCGACTAGAGGGGAGGCATGCCTTGATTTAGTCTTTTCAAATAACGAAGACAGAATAACTAAAACAGAGGTCAGAGAGCCATTGGCAAACTCAGACCACAACATGGTCTCATTTGAAGTGATTTTTAAAACCCCCAAAGCAATGACTAAAGCTAATGTTTACAATTTTAGAAAAGCAAACTATGAAGGTATGAAACAGAGACTAACAGAAGTAGATTGAGTAAAATAGAGAAAACATCCTCAGAAAAAGGATGGCTGTTTTTTAAAAATGTAGCACTAGAGGCGCAAAACAATTACATCCCAAAAGTAGACACATCTAAATCTAAAACAAAATGGCCAAAATGGTTTAATAGATCAATTAAAAAAAAAATATTCAGAAAAAAGGCACTTTACAGAGCGTTTAAAAGGGACCAAAAACAAAGTACACAGAAAGAGTACTTGGAACTGCAAACACAAGTCAAAAAGGAAGTTACAAAGGCCAAGAGAGAGATAGAAATCAATATTGCTAAGGGGGCTAAAACCAATTCCAAAATGTTTTTCCAATATTATAACACCAAGAGAACATTCAAAGAGGAGGTTACATGTCTAAGAGATACAAATGGCAAAATCATAGATGAAGAAAAAAAATAGCAAATATATTAAATGATTACTTTTCACAGGTTTTTACAAAGGAGGACACGGACAACATGCCCCACATGTCGACCTGTTCCTATCCAATTTTAAATAACTTTAGCATAACAGAGACAGAAGTGTTAAAGGGACTAGGAGCTCTTAAAATAAATAAATCCCCTGGGCTGGATGAGATCCTCCCAATAGTACTGAAAGAAATGAAAGAAGTTATTTACAAACCTCTAACCAAGATCATGCAACAGTCTCTTGACACAGGGGTTGTACCGACAGACTGAAAATTGCAAACGTAATACTGATCCACAAAAAGGGAGACAAAACCGAACCAGGTAACTACAGATCAATAAGCCTGACTATTATATGTAAACTATAATAAGATCCAAAATGGAAAATTTCCTATATGGTAACAATATCCTGGGAGACAGTCAGCGTGGTTTTAGGAAAGGGAGATCATGTCTAACTAACTTGCTTGACTTTTTTGAGGATGCAACATTGGGAATGGATAATTGCAAAGCATACGACATGGTTTATTTAGATTTCCAGAAAGCTTTTGACAAAGTCCCGCATAAAAGATTAATTCTCAAACTGAACGCAGTAGGGATTCAAGGAAATGCATGCACATGGATTAGGGAGTGGTTAACATGTAGAAAACAGAGAGTACTGATTAGAGGAGAAACCTCAAAATGGAGCGAAGTAACCAGTGGTGTACTACAGGGATCAGTATCAGGCCCTCTACTATTCCTAATCTACATTAATGATTTCGATTCTGGTATAGTAAGCAAACTTGTTAAATTTGCAGACGACACAAAAATAGGAGGAGTGGCAAACACTGTTGCAGCAGCAAAGGTCATTCAAAATGATCTAGACAGCATTCAGAACTAGGCAGACACATGGCAAATGACATTTAATAGATACAAGTTTAAAGTACTGCACGCAGGCAATAAAAATGTGCATTATAAATATCATATGGGAGATACTGAAATTGAAGAAGGGAACTATGAAAAAGACCTAGGAGTTTATTTTGACTCAGAAATGTCTTCATCTAGACAATGTGGGGAAGCTATAAAAAAAAGGCCAACAAGATGCTTGGATATATTGTGAGAAGTGTTGAATTTAAATCAAGGGAATTAATGTTAAAACTTTACAATGCATTAGTAAGACCTCACCTAGAATATTGTGTTCAGTTCTGGTCACCTCGTTACAAAAAGGATATTGCTGCTCTCGAAAGAGTGCAAAGAAGAGCAACCAGAATTATCCCGGGTTTAAAAGGCATGTTGTATGCAGACAGGCTAAAATAATTGAATCTATTTAGTCTTGAACAAAGAAGACTACGCGGTGATCTGATTCAAGCATTCAAAATCCTAAAAGGTATAGACAATGTCGACCCAGGAGACTTTTTTGACCTGAAAAAAGAAACAAGGACCAGGGGTCACAAATGGAGATTAGATAAAGGGGCTCCTCCAGTGGCAACGGTTCTAGACACTCCGGCATTGGCAGTGGTGGCTGTGGCCATTCTAGCGGTCTCTGAAGTCGGGCTGGCGCCTCCCCTGAGCTCCTCTCAGCAGCATGTGCAAGGGCTGCTGAGGGGCTTCAGCCTTCTCCCCTTCTGGTTCTCGGGTCCGTGGCTCCTCCCCTTCTGGCTCTCGGGACGGCAGCTCCACCCCCTCTGGCTCTCGGGACGGCAGCTCCACCCCCTCTGGCTCTCGGGACGGCAGCTCCACCCCCTCTGGCTCTCGGGACGGCAGCTCCACCCCCTCTGGCTCTCGGGACGGCAGCTCCACCCCCTCTGGCTCTTGGGACGGCAGCAGCAGGGGAACCAGCAGACATGCTCCCTCTGCTGGTGGCGGCGATGGAGGCAAAACCAGCAGGTACTCTCCCTCTGCTGGTGGAGGTGGGAGCGACACACTGTCCTCCCACGGCGGTGGAGGCAGAACCAGCAGGAACTCTCCCTCTGCTGGCGGATACCTGGACTGTGGACGTTCAGCCTTCCCCCTCTTGGGCTCTGGACATTCGGGCTCCTCCCACTCAGGCGCAGGATGTTCGGGCTCCTCCCACTCAGGCACAGGATGTTCGGGGTCCTCCCACTCCAGGTCTGTCTCCTGTAACACCTCCGGGCAGTGGTGCTCTCTCTGCCTCCTTCTCCTCCCCTCTGTTTGGGTGGGGCAGATGGCCACTGTGTGCCCATATGCCCCACAGCCAGGGCACAACTCTGCCATGAGCCTTTTTAAAAACAACTCCCAGTCGTCATCTGCCTCCTCCTGGGCCAGGGTGTAGGGCCATCCTGTCCAGTTGTGGCCGTAGACCTCGCAGCGCCCACACCAGTCCACTGGTGGCACCTCTGGGCAGGATCTCCAGTGGTGGTCCTCCTTTCCACACCAGTAGCACCAGGGAAAAAGGCTGGCTGGGTCCTCCAGCTGGGGTGGCAGCAACTTTTGATGCTGCTGTCGCTGCTGCCGCTGCATGCTTCTTCTGCCCATTTTTTTTTTTTTTCAAAAAAAAAAAAAAAAAAAAACAACTCACAAAACTGAAAAAAACCACAAAAAAATACTGCCCTGAGCCTCCAGGTGGCACTATCCCGCTTCTGACACCAAATGTGACAGGCTGACAGAGGTTGAGACTCAAAAAATAAAGCTTTTAATTCATAAAAATACAAAATAAACCGGCACAAGGGTCAAACCAAAAGGTTTCAAAAACACAAAATACACACAAAATGAAACTTACAAAAGAATAAGGCTTCCAGGCTGGGTGTTGCCTTCACTGGATTTAAAAAATGAAAAGAACAGCACACACAAAAACCACTCTTGCTTCCTCCCCTTCTAGAACTCTCCTCCTACTGGGAGGCTGAGGCCTCCTTTTATGCCAGGTGGCTGGTGACTAATTGAATAATTAATTGGTTGATTGCTCCCACCTAACGCAATCAACCTGGGCAGGGAGGAGAATTTAACTCCATCCCTGCCAGTATTTCCAAGGGCAGAGCCCTGCTCTGCCACATAGGGTTTGGCAAGTGGATTGTACATTATTTAATAAACGTAACAGTTGCCTACTTTTTATTGCCTTGCTTTATGTAATCCCTTTGATCTTTGCTAGACTTAAGAAGACTCCAAACGATGCACCCCAAAGAGCCATTCAAGCCATTGAATCATATTGGACAGTACGTAGAAGAGTGCATGCACAAATTACAGAGCACGGAAAACAAGCAATTTACTGATGTATCTGTTGCTAACAGTGCTTCCATTTTAGAACTGCCTGTGTCAGATTACATTTCTGATTCACATATGTTGTTGGAACAAAGTACATCCGTACAGCACACTGATGACTACATTTTTGATTTAGGTGGACATTTATTTACGAGTACTTCTCATTTACACACTCAAAATGAAAATGACACAACATTAGAAACTGACAATGAACATTACTTCTCCAACACAGATCATGAGTCAAACACAGATGATGACGACATAAGGAACAATCATGCTCAGTGGGCAGCTAAACATCACATACCACATGCTGCACTATCAGACCTATTAGATATTATAGGTAAAGATTATCCCTCGCTACCTAAAGATCCCAGGACTCTATTAGGTACACTCACAATGTACAACTCAAGGACATCACAGGGGGCTCATATTACCATTTTGGTGTTTTGCCTAATTTAATTACTAAATTGTCTACCTACCCAGCACTTTTCGGGGACACTGACGCACTGTTACTACAGATAAATATTGATGGCCTGTCACTGTTCAAAAGTACAAATGTACAATTGTGGCCTATTCTAGGGATGCTCAATCAGCCATCCCTGAAAGAACCATTTCCAATTGGATTATTTTGTGGTTCAAGTAAACCTGGCAATTTTTCAGAGTTTCTATGCGATTTCATACAATAAATGAAATGCATTGAGGTTGAAGGAATTACCTACAATGGGAAACATTATGAGGTCAAAATTTCATTTGTGAAATTTGTCAAGAAAGTCAAATCACATGCTGGTTATCATGGATGTGATAACTGTGTACAAGAGGGTGTGTGGAATGGCAAGATGACATTCCCTGAGACTAATGCTCCACTGAGGACAGACGTTGCCTTTGCAGAAATGAGAGACAAGGACCATCACCTTGGACCCTCACCACTGAGTGACCTTAACATAGGCATGGTCTCACAGTTTCCTTTAGACTACATGCATCTTGTGTGCCTTGGTGTTACTAAAAAAAAGCCTAGGTCACTTAATGAAGTACAAAGGTGGAGAGCTACTGAATTCCGTCAGTTTTTGTTGTACACTGGACTAGTAGTTTTGTGGCGAAGACTGCCTGATGTGTTTTACAAGAATTTCTTATTGTTTTTTGTAGGAATATTTCTGCTTACAAGCCCATCATTTTCACATGATTGTATAGATTATGCCCATGACATAATGGTTCTCTTTGTCAAGAACTTTGGTGATCTGTATGTTAAAGATATGCTGGTGTACAATGTTCATGGCCTTGTACATTTGGCTGCAGTGGTGAAGCAGTTTGGCCCACTAGATAGCATCTCAGCTTTTCCTTTTGAAAGTTTTCTCGGAAAGCTTAAAAAGTTGATTAGAAAACCAGAATTACCACTGCAGCAAATTGTACGTCGATTATCAGAAATGGGCTCCTCTTATATGAAAACAGAACAAGCAAAATTAGAGTTGAGAAAACAACACAAAGGGCCACTTCCATTTGATTTTCCTTTGTCTGAGCAGTAGGAAGAAGTTGTGTGCAAGGACTTCACAATCTGTTTATTTACGGTGACAACTGCATTGAAATACAAGACGGCATTGGTCTTGTACAGAACATTATGTACTGCGTAGCAGAAACTTACTTTTAAAAAATGTAATACTGTTGAAGAATTATTTTCCTATCCTCTCAGCTCAGTGGCTCTTGAAATCTACAGGGTTTCAAATCTTAGTGATGAGATAGAAATAGCACCTTTGTCAGTTGTTAGAAGTAAATATGTTCTTATGCCCACTAGACAAAGTTTTGTTGCAGTTCCTCTTTTACATTTAATGTATTAACAAATTTCAATTGATGTTCAGGGATTGAAAGTAATGGGCTAAAACATCTGCCAATTCTTGAAGCTATGTAATGTTTCTGAGGCTTTTCTATATAAATAGAAGAAGTGAAAATGTCACACTGAAAATAATTAAAATAATTAATAATTTTAATGACAAGCTTTAATCTGGAAAACAAGTTTATTGTACATCTTAGTGAGCAATCAGGCTATTTAACATCATTTTTAATACAGAAATGTCTAAAACAGACATTTGTGTTTACAGAAATCCTTATAATGTTTCATATTGTTGAGTTCCTTGACTCACAGGAGGTTGACATTGTGCCAATCTCCTAGATGGTAAATGAAGGAGTTTGTAAATTGCCAAATTACATTGGGGAAAAACTTTAAAAAGGCAGTCATGAATGGCATCAGAAGAGAAGCCGAGTGGGCACAGTATCAATTACGCATTCTATATACAACTGGTGAGTTTAAAAATGTACTCTAACTACATTAATAAAGCTTAAACTGCAATGTAAGATTCCCCAAACTGTTGGCTGAGCTGCAGAGCTATAATCAGTTGTACAATGAAGCTCAGTAGCTATTTTGATATAAGAAATTATATGCAATTTAACACAAGTATAAAAGCAATAAAAACCTTCACAATTGTGTTTGCTCCCAGTAAAACAAAAACACACACAGCTAATGCACTGATATTCATAATCTTTTCTCATACATTTAAAATGTGCTAGTTCTTATAGTAAACAGCAAGTTTTGTTTTTAATATTCTACTATTTGCAATAAATTAACAAAAATGACCTCCACAGAACACTATGAGAAATCCAGAAGAAAACTTCCTCAGGCACAAGCGACATCTGATTTACAGACATCTGATTTACAGACATCTGATGCCCCTGAGGAAGATGAAGGCCGGCCTAGGCGAAACAGAAAGTGAGGTTTTTTCTTAATTTTTGGTGTTTGCATTCCTTCAAGTTTGTCATCTAGAGCAGAGTTTCCCAATTCTGGTCCTGAGGACCCACTGTGTCTGCTGGGTTTCATTCCAACTGAGTTCTCAATTACTTAATTAAAGCCTTAATTGAACTGATAATTTGCTAAATTAGACTTTTTTTTAAATTTATTTTCAGCTCTTAAACAGTTGTAAATTTCATGTTAGCTATAATATTTTATAAGTAACTCGAACTCTGCAACTGTTTAAGTTCTGAAAACAATTATAAGGTCTAATTAAGCAAATTATCAGTTCAATTAAAGGTCAGGTTAAGTAATTTAGAGCTTGGAATGAAAACCAGCAGACACAGGGGGTCCCTAGGACCAGGATTGGGAAACCCTGATCTAGAGTAACTCCAGCCAAGTTAGTAGAAAGGCTGGAGTAACACTGCTGTGACTCCACACAGGACTCAACTTTTGGCCCAATCTGAGGTATTGCCACAGCTGCTCTAAATGCTGGAGTGTCCCTATTCTTATGTTTCAGAACGGATCTGGACACTAACATCACATACTAAAGAACAACTTCATATCTGCTATAGATTATATCAAACAGTGATAAAACTGTTCTTTTTATGTTTTCTGAATGAATAATTAAGACACACCTGAAAGAAGCAATGCTTGCCTCTTTGTAACATGCTAAAACAGTGGTACTCAACTCTGTCCCTCGAGATCTATTCCAGTCCTGTTCTTTATTCCAACCAGGTCCTAAATTAGTTAATTGCCTCTTAACAGCTTCAATTAACTACATTAGACCCTGCTTGGAGTAAAAACCTGGACTGGATTGGATCTCGAGGGCCAGAGTACCACTGTGCCAGAACATCAACTATATCTAGTATTCATTACTTGTTAGACAAAATTGGTCACCTATCAGGGCTGAATTATACAGTCAATGCATGCCCCAAGAACAACAACAGAAGGAGGAACAGCCATGCTTTCTTTGTGTTTTTACCACAGAAATATTTTCAAATCGATTGGTTAACCAGCTGCTGGACATCAATAATACTTTGCATTACGTTTCTTCTGTTGTGCAGTTATGGGACACCTCATTCAAAGTTGTATACTTTTAATTTAAAAAGCTTGAACCTATTAAGGATTCACATCAAAACAATTGTTTTCAAATGTACATTTAGAATCCGAGGTAAGCTGTAAAATGTAATGTGTATTAAAAAATATATTTTAATGTCTTAAAATACAGAAGTAATATCTGACCAAAATATTTCCTCATGTACAAAAACAGCCACGTTAGATACAAGGATCAGCCAAATAAAGATGCAATATGAGTCAAAAGGGAGAAGTTAGTAAAATCAGGTCAGCCCAATAAAGATATGTTTTTTTTTCTTTTTTAACATGGGACCATTTTGGTTAGATGTTAATATGCAGGTCTACCAACATGTTCATCTCTGTTTAGCTGACAAAGGGGAAGTTTATACTCTCTGGAAGGGCTGCACGTTCATCTGTGGGATCTATTACAGAGATTTTCCTTTGCAGGATCATTAGCTGTGAAATTTCAGTCAGGAAAAAGAAAAAAAAACATAGTGCTCTATTTAAAAAGATTCAACTAAAATATTCTATTTCTTTTTCTTTGAAATTCCTAAATGAACAGTGGAACTTTATCTCCCTCTTATCATTGTTGATACTGAACTGTATCTGCTCCCCCATGATCATGATTTTACTATTTCGGGGCCCATATTCGTCCAGCGAAGATGATAAAGAACTTCCAAGAAACAAATGACCTCGGTCATCTTGGATGCACCGCACGTCTTGCTCCCTATCACCACCACCACCATCAGCATTACCAAAAAGGTTGGTGTGCTGCATCAGTTTTAGAAATGGATTATTTATTTACAAGAGAACCTGTAGTAAGGCATTGAAACAGAGCACATAACTTGCAAGGAATCTACACTATAGTCTGAAAGTACATGTTATTTCAACTTCTAGTTTACATTTCAGATTTACTAAAACAAACTATATTTACTTGTCCTTAACATTGGATGAAATCAAGGAGAACATTGTATGCAGTGTTAGAAGTGGAAGCTTTCTTTACCGATAGCCACTCTCGGTTGCATTCATTCGGCTTCGCTTCTCCACAGCACTCCTTGTCAAAGTTTTTCAAGTACTCTCAGCTCCGCTCTCCCTGTAGGCACGCAGTCTAGTCTCAGTCTCCGCTCTACCGATCCCGATCTCCCTTTAATTTTCTACAGGTGTTTTTATACTCTGCTCACCTCTCTCTCAATTAGTCAATCTGGGTTGAATGAGCACCACAAGCACCTCCTCCCTAATTGCAGTGCGTTTATACAATCAAGTCCATGAAAGTATATAAATGAATGGAATTCAATTTCAGTAGGGCCTACTTCTTTTTGTTCATATTGCATCTTCTTCGAGTCTTTTACAGTGTATTTTAGACAGACATAATTACAGGAAGGTGTGTCGGAGACAAATAGAAAATTTATGAGTGGTGGAAAGGACTGTTTTTGGCGGAATCGAAGGTTTTCAACTGTTTTTAGTGCTCCGACCTAAAATCAAAAACCCCAGTTCTGACAGTTTGGGAAATGTTATGCAAATGAAGCGAGTGCCCAGTTAGCATACACACCGTCCCAAAATCAAAGCTGTTAGCGAGTCGTTCCCTACAAAAATATATCTGCCTGTTTCAAGTTGTGCTAATGGAATCGCACACCTGAAAGAGGCAATCCCAACATCCACTACAGCGCACAAATATATATATATTTGATTTTCAGGGCCTATTTGACTGTCCCTTGAGTGCAGGTCTCTTAATACAGGCTTGACTGTACAATGTATGTATATGTATTATTATTATCAGTATTATTAGCCTATTGTCGTTGTTTGTCATCCTTATATACTAATTACTACACAGTGATGTAAAGATCTTGTTGTAAAAGTAACATAAATAAAACAGTCGCTCTCACTCTCTCTCACACTCTCACTCTCACTCTCACTCTCTCACTCTCACACTCACACTCTCTCACTGTCTCACTCTCACACACACATGGAATTCAGGAGGACCGGGGTGCTGCTGCTGGCAGTCCTCGTGCTGGGGTGTTTATGCAGTGTCAGCGCCAGTGAGTTTGTGAAAGTCCCGAGCTCTGTGAACTGCACTGTGGGGCAGGACTGCATCCTGAACTACACCTTCAACGTCACAGCTGGAGGAGGCTGGGATGACAAGTCCAATATGTTCTGCAGAAAAACAGAAACAAACTGTGATGTTCACGGTTACTACGGCAACAGCGAGTGGCTTTCCGGTCAACATCCTCGGTACATGAACAGGACCAGCCAGTTCCATGCAGAGCTGCTGCGCGGGGAAGCGTCACGGGAATTTACCAGTGTGAAGTTGTCGCTGCTAACCAGATTGGGTTGGGTCAGATTCAGCTGGTCTCGGTTTCAGCTGAACCAACAGGACCAGCACCTGTTCCAGCAGGCAATTATAGTTATAGGTCTTGTTGTTGCTCTTCTTGTTGTTGGTGTTGGCGCAGGTCTGGTGCTGTCTAAGAAACGTGCTAACATGCATCTCAGGCAGCTCGGGACAGTGCAGTAGAGACAGATCTATTGAACACTGAGGAGGACAGGAAATCACAAGATTGAAGCATGTGAAAAGCAGGCAACTGTGTAGAACTCCACTCTTAAAATGAATATATTGAAATTCTACAGAAAACCTGTGTTATTAATAATAATACTAATACTTTTGTGTAGATTTTTGGACGGTGCAATGTTTCTAAATTTCTAATATAAGATCCTGGGCTGCTAACAGTCCCTTTGGTTTCCTGAATGAATTAAATGCTTCATTGCACTCAAATGTTGTTTTTTTTATTATTCTGCGCCTCCAGAGGGCTTTGCTCTGAAATGCACTTTATAAACATGTTTGTATTTGATGTTTAGATCTGCACTGTATATATTTGAAAGTGTTCTTTATGTGTAGGTAAGTCGAGTTGGATGGAGGTTTCTGCTAAACTATAATAATAATCACTTTTTTCATGTCAGATTTTTTATTTTTATTTTGTAAAAGTAACACTTGTTGCATTGCCTTGTTAAATAAGTCAGGGCACATCACTGGTGTATGGTAGCGGGGTGCCTCTGGGATGCGTGTATAGACAGTAGACAGTGTCGTGTGATCTGAATGAATTGCTGTTGTAAACAAATGTGAATTGAAATAATTTACCCCCCCCCCCCCCCACACACACACGCTTATCACTAAATTAAATGACGTCACCAATTCCAGTGAAATAGTGATATTTTATTCTAGCCATTGATGGCACACATGTATTGCGTCACTAAATTGAATGACGTCACCATATACTGGATCGTGAAAGTTTATTCTTGCCACTTCTGACAACGGACTCATCCAGCTCTCAGCAGCGCCACCCGGACAGGACAGGATGCAGTACTGCAGCTTCGAGGAACTGTAATGCTTTCTGATAAATCAGCCACATGGTTTGTTATTGTTATGACGGTACTAAAACACGCGAGGAAGGGGCGGGGGCGGGTTATATAAAAACAAGTTTCAAAATAGAGACAGAGAGAGCTGTACACCCCACTGAACTCGGACTGGATTCAACCCGACAGTTAATTACAGACATCAAGGTAGGTCAAATTACAGACACGATCAAGTGGTTTGAAAGTTTGCTAAATATCTTTTTTCATTAAAGACAATTGTCGTGCAGACTTTTTCACACCTGTAATATTATTATTATTATTATTTATTTCTTAGTAGACTTACAAGTGTTACAAGATATCACTTTATTTTTACATACAATTACCCATTTATACAGTTGGGTTTTTACTGGAGCAATCTAGGTAAAGTACCTTGCTCAAGGGTACAGACTGGGATAAAACAAAAAACAGGACACTCTGAGGCTCTCCAGGACCAGGGTTGGCCACCCCTGGTCTAGACAGAGGTTACTAGCACATGTCTTTACACAGTCACATCATCCTGGGGAAGTGATTAGTAGTGGGTTGCCACTCCCATCAACCGGACATGAGAACAAGTAGATTCAGTCATTAGTCTGTGGAGGAGGCGTCTTTGCTTCTTCATCACACATTTCAAATAACACAATAGCAGTACAGAAATCAATAATGCAAGCACAGATAATATTGAGGATGCATGTCCTGCCATATTCCACCAATCAGCCCAGTCCACACCAGCTGATTCCCCTGTTAAACCACACATAATACCCCACCTCCAAGAGCGGGCGTTAGCTAATATGAGTTGACTGGTGTTGCCAGCCAGCGACATCTGTATCTTGGCCACAATCACTCAGGAGATAATATCTGCTAACTGAGCCTCAACGCACCCCAATGCCAGCAGCACACCTGTATGGTTGATCGTCTTCATCCAGTCCTCTACCTCCTATACAGTTGCAGAGATATTTATTGGAGGGGTCGGGTGCAGGCTCAGGTGGCCCACATTCACCACCCCACGTGGGTCAAAACACACAGTAGGGGGCATCGGGCATACCTGGCCGCCACCGCCCACTGTCATACTTGCCACTGAGGTTGTAACACACCATGTTCCATTCTGCATCTGTGCACCGTGCTTGTACCCCAGCTTCGGGTGTACCGTGGCATCCATCATCTGTGCTGACAGGTCTATGCATGGTCGCATAATATGGCATCCCCGAATTCAATACATTCAGCTGACCTCAGATACAGCGTAGCATTAGCGGCAGTCCGGCCCACCCAGGTAACTTGCAGAACAATATCCCGCGCTCCAATTACAACCCTGATACTACTTACTCTCATACCGGTGCTGTGCTGCTTCTGACTGGCGGTATATGGGACAACTAAAATAAAACGTATATCATTATTACAACGTTCTGTCCAAATAACCATATTATCTTGGAATTGGCGACGTACAGGGTATCCCGTTCGTGGCAATTTCTGTATCACCTCCCGTTTCGATGCTCCCCCTAACATTCCGTTGTGCTAATCTCTAATGGCTATTATAATATCTCTGGTTAGTGCTGCTTGCATTTTATAACATCGCTCTTCCCTTGTGTTAGATTCAAATCTTCAGATATAGCGTGTACTATAACACGTAACACATTGACAGTAATATCAACAGTTTCCCCTGTCATCTGTTCGGTTACATGAACACACTCGCTCTTGATTATTGACAAGGTAGCACAATATTTATACAGAATTAGCATAGCGACAATAGGCAAATTAACACGTCAGCATGATTATAGAACTTTCTAGAACTTTCTCAAAGATGAAGATTCCCTTATACGGGGTTGTTTTCAATTAAGCAGTTTCGCCTCAATGTAGACACAACAGCATCCTAACTATATCCCTTTTATCAGTTGAGAAACACATTTCAAGCAGTTCTCACTAGAACGTTCTGCACTCAGAACACCACACAATCGTCCTTAACCCTTTAGATACCACATCACATATTTCCTGCCTCTTTAAACTGTCTGAAGGTCTGCCTGTCTATTGATATATGGAAAATAATGAAATAATGTAAATAGGTTGTTAATGATATTTAATTAAAATTAAGAAGGAATGATATACAGGGGAAGGTCAAATGTGTTGAAGCTTTCAAACACAGGTGCTTCCTAAGAAGGCATAATGTACATCTGTGTATGATACAAACGTTTAGATAAAGACCATGATTAGAGAAACATTTGAAAAGTGAAGAGGCTTACAAGAGATGGAAAGATGCAACGGAGAAAAGACATATATGTGTTTCCTGCCTTTTGCTTAAAATTAATATAGTTACATTTAAGTGAAAAACTTCCAAGTATGGCTTTGTTTGAATGACATGTAAGAGTTTTGAAGTCTGCATACGTGTTTCTCGGATACCCGCCCAGGAAGTAGAGTAGGAGTAGAATGATAAGAAAAAGTCTGTGCTCCCCAAAAAAGACATTAGTTTTTCCTGACACACAAGCATGTGAAGGTTGTCGAGAGTCTCTACAACTCCTTGCTGATCCTGCGGATCAATTCTTCAAGATCAAGACTCAACTAGGCTTAGTGAGTATAGTACAGCAAAAGGGGTTAAGAGGGTTTGGGTGTTCGAGTATCTGAGGGACTTTGTGGTCCAGGGACCTCAGAGCCTGGCATACAATGATTATTACACTATGCCTTTTTACAGTGTTCTTTAAATCTATTGCTTTATCCAGAATTTAAACTGAATGACTCGTATAATACTCAATTATCTTTAATAACTGCTGACAATAATATGATGTTGTGTGTCTGAACATCATTGACTGCTGAGATTGAATTCATTCTGAGTAATTCATGAACTGTCAAGTCCAACCCGAGTTAAGGAATACCCTAATGGTGGCTACGACCAGAAAATTCCAACATTACCACCCCTTGTTCAAAGTCCACTCCCTGCTAGAAAAAGTCATACAAAACTTTCAGAGAGAATATGATCCCTACCGTGATCTACCTGTAGATGAATCAATGATATCCTTTCATGGGCGTGTCTTTTTTCACCAATTCATTCTCAACAAGCGTCACTGATTTCGTCCTCGCTGACTCGCTCTCAAATTTCACACATGCTTGGGATGTGTACACCGGGGGAAACAGTGGGGAATAAATTGTAGAAGCGGCTTATGATCGATGATGCAGACATGTAGCCATGGACTTGGTTATATAAGCAGCAGGGAATGATTTTAATATGTATTTATATGGATCAAGTTAAACGAAAACAAGATTATATGGTGTTAACCCACAGCACCTAAACACATTTTACATGCGCATAAACCAAGACAGGATAGCGCCCTTTGTACTGTATGTTGTCCACTATTGAGGTTTGTTTGGGGATATTGATTCGTAAGTTGTGACATTTGCATTTTTCAAAGTAAAAGTAGACACTGCAAGTGGTTATGCATGAGAAATGACAAGTTTTTTTTTCATTTTTTTTATTAAAGCAGAAAGTTTATTGATGACAGAGCAATGATGATGAAAAGATTAGCACATAGGCAATATCTAATTAACAAGAAAGAAAGACCAGCACATAGGCAATATCTAATTAACAAGAAATAAAGAACAAAACAGGCTACAATATGACACGGTTCTTTGATTATTCAATCATAAACACTTGTGGTTATAAAGAAAATCAATAATGATTAATATATATATTTAAAAGTTTACAAATGAAAAAGTTAAACTGCTTAATAATTGAGTATGCAGCATCACACCTCCTCTGTAAGCCTTACAGATAGCTGAGCAGTTTTATTTGTTTTTGTCTTCTGATCTTTCTGAGCCTGACTTCACTCATTGGCCAAAATAATAGGAACACCCCCCTGTCACATAGAGACTCTTCCAGTGGCAGGCAACAGGGGATTAGGTTTGAGAAGCAACAAGATAGACTTTCGTCGCCTTTACCTTGTCCCAACTACAATCCCCCTGCCTGCTCCCCATCCCCCTCCCATTCCAGATCCTAATCTCCTCATCACAATCTCAGTCGGGGTCGATTCCTGCTGGAAGAAATGTGTAAGGGGGATAGGGGATTTGACCTTGCAAAATATTTCAGAACCTTTGTGTTGTCTGGGGAATCCATGGCCATGCTGGGTTCAGGCTGTTCTTGCTGCTCGTGGAGGCTGCAACACATTATAGCTGCTACTACTGCAACTGATACTACTACCACTTAAATGAATTTAGTCATTTCCTGCCCAATTTAGAATTCACAATTATACTGTGACATATTATTAGATTGAATACAATACATTATCTCAACTACTACACAAACACAATCATTTCCTTTTGCCAAACCCCCCCTGGTCCTGCAGAACCTCAGTGTGTCTTCTGGGTGGCAACTGAGCTGACACTTTACTTAATTACATATTTATCTGAATTATCTTTACCCGTTCAAGAACTGAAAACCATTAAAACATTTCTTGAAAAAGCCAATGTTTGATTAAGAGTTCAGTGGGTACTTCAAGGCCAGAGGTTGGGAACCATTTTATCCAAACATAGGGACTGACTTTCCAAAGTTGGTAAAATATTTACACATGAGGTTTTATTTTCTTCTTTTTCTTGTTTTTTATATATATATATATAGTTTTGTTTTTCTTGTAAAATTAGAAGCGGCAATTATTCCCCCCCTCCCCCTCTTTTTACACCCCAATTTGGAATCGTCATTCTGACTCAGTTCACTGCAGCAACTCCATGCCTCTTCAGGAGGGATGAGACCAAGCATGGGTCCTCCGATATGTGCGTTGCCAAAGCCATCCGCTGTTTTTCTCACTCTAAGCCCAGATCGGGCAGCCCAGCTAACACACTGTTCGGAGGATTCAATGCAACTGGTACTGCTAATACTATGAACCTGCAGGTGCCTGAGAGGCCACAGGAGTCACAGTTAAATGTATGCAATTCTGCAGTTTTTCAAACAAAGATCATTTATTAGGTTTTTTTGCAGCCATTTTCTTTAAAGTGCAACACTTTAACAAGTGACCAAACTAATTCAAATTAAAATGATTGCTGGAAACAAATTATTATAATCGCTAGTCACAGTTGTATTCAACCTATACAGGATTGGTCAGTTATTTAAATCTTGCGTTATCGTTTGCATTCAGTGACTGTGTCCTACATGCCAATTTAGTTAAAAAAACAAAAAAAAACAATCTTGAAATAAAAACTATTTCACCATTGACATGGTAAATAATTATAATTGAGATTCTTATGTCTTACACAGGCATCATCTGTATTTCTAACACTACAACTGCCAATGCAGTCATTTTGACCCCTTCAGAACTTAATTTCCATTTGGTGAGCTGGAGGATGATGGGAAATTTAGTTCTGAAGGGGTCACAATGACTACATTAGCGATTCTAGCGTTAAAGGAGAGAAAAGGGGAAACTCAGGGAGGAAAACCTTGCTCAACTTTGGAAAATGTGTCACTCACTGCCAGTTGGACGTGGTCTGTGTTTTGTTTGTCAGTTTTGCTCATGACAAGTGAAACATTCCCATGACTTTACATCATAAGGGCTGTTGTAATACTGGCAGTTAACCACCCCGCCCCCACTCCCTGTGAACTGATGAACAGACCCACCGTCCATCCGGATATAGATGTTGGGCCACTGCAGGGATTGGAAAGAGACTCCCCTCTCCTGGACCTTGATGGTGAAGGCTTCCCACTGGGTGGCTTCAATGCTGGCGTGCTGGCAGTTCACCTGGCCTCCCCCTAGTCCTGCTAGGTGATCCATGCCCTGGCTGGAGGAAGAGGGAGAGAGTGTGGTAGATTCCAGAGGAACAGAGATAGAGAGATCAGAGGAGGGGGAGGAGGAGGAGGAGGGAAAGAAAAGGAGGTCAGATTTAGAGAGATTGAGTTTGAGGTGATGCGAGTGCATCCAGGAGGAAATAGCAGACAGACAGGTAGAGATACAGGAGGGGATGGTGGAGTCAGAGGTGGGGAAGGAGAGGAAAATCTGAGCATCATCAGCATAGAAATGGTATGAGAAACTATAGGATGCGATGAGGGGGCCCAAGGAGCGGGTGTAGAGAGAGAACAGTAGAGGACCCAAGACTGACCCTTGGGGGACTCTTGTTGACAGAGGGCGAGGTGTGGAGGTTGCTCCACGCCAGGTTACCTGGTAAGTGTGGTTGGAGGTAGGAGGAGAACCAGGCCAGAGCAGTGCCAGAGATTCCCAGGTCAGCGAGAGATGATAGTAGAATAGAGTGATCAACAGTGTCAAAGGCAGCAGAGAGGTCAAGGAGAATTAGGACAGAGGAGAGAGAGGCAGCTCGGGCAGACTTTAGTGAGTTTGTGACAGACAGGAGGGCGGTTTCAGTGGAGTGAGCAGAGCGGAAGCCAGATTGGAGAGGGTCGAGCAGAGAGTGGTTGGACAGGAAAGCAGAAAGCTGGGGGTGTACAATCCGCTGGAGGGTTTTGGAGAGGAAGGGTAGGAGGGAGACAGGATGGTAGCTCTGGAGTGAGGTGGGGTCGAGGGTTGGTTTTTTGAGGAGGGGAGTGATAGAGGCTTTTTTGAAGGCAGAGGGAAAGAGACCATAGAGGAGAGAGGTATTGAGAAGGGAGGAGATTAAGGGAAGTAGAGCAGGAGCAGCAGCTTGAAGGAGGTGAGTGGGGAGGGGGTCCAGGGCACACGTGGTGGGTTTGTGACCCTGGAGCAGGGAGGAGAGGTCAGTCTGAGAGGGGCGAGAAGGTGGAAAAGGAGGGTGAGTTAGTAGGGGATGCAGTGGGTGTAGGGGTTGGAGTAGGAGGGGGTGCGGGGGAGGGAGAGGTGTTAAAGAGTTTGTGGATATCTGAGATTTTAGAAGAGAAGAAGGAGGCAAAGTCATCAGGGGAGATAGAGGAGGGAGGAGGAGGGGGAGGGTTTAGGAGGGAGGAGAAGGTAGAGAATAGTTTACGTGGGTTGTTAGTGGAGGCTTGGATTACAGATTGGAAATAAGTACATTTAGCAGAGGAGAGAATAGAAGAGAAGGAGGAGAGGAGAGTGCGGTAAAGGTCTAGGGCAGCAGGGAATTTGGTTCTCTTCCATTTCTTTTCAGCAGATCGCAGTGTGATTCTTGCTGAGCGGAGTGCAGAGGAGAGCCAGGGTTGGGGAGGGGAGGGACGAGCAGGTCGGGAGGTGAGGGGACAGAGGGAGTCGAGGGAGGAGGTGAGTGAGGAGAAGAGGGTGGAGGTAGCAGAGTCTACGGAGAGTTGTGAAAAGGAGTCGATAGGAGGGAGGTGAGAGAGAGCAGTGGAGGCAAGGACAGAGGGGGAGAGAGAGCGGAGGTTACGGCGAGAGGTAACAGTGGGGGTAGGAGGAGCAGGGAGAGACAGAGAAAAAGAGATGAAATAGTGATCAGAGAGGTACAGGGGGGTGAAAGAGAGGGTGGAGGGGCAGCAGTTCCTGGAGAAGGTGAGGTCCAGTTGATGGCCAGCTTTGTGGGTAGGAGGGGATGGAGAGAGACAGAAGTCAAAGGAGTGAAGGAGAGGGAGGAATCCAGCAGAGTGGCTGGGGTTGGAGAGATGGATATTGAAGTCACCTAACAGGACAGTTGGGGTAGACAGAGAGGGGAGGGAGGAGAGTAGATAGTCAACATTAGAGCTGTATTGCTGCAAGGGGAGTCAGAAAACTTGAGACTAGTACTGTACATTAGCTGGAAATTGTCTCCAAGAGAAACTCGCTATTCCACAGTTGAGAAGGATCGGCCTGAGTTTACTTTGGAGACAGATCATCGAGCATTGCAGTGGCTTGGGAAGATGAGAGACTCCAGTGCGTGTATCACTCGTTGGTACCTGCCAATGCAACCATTTCAATATACAGTAAAGTACAGGGCAGGAGCCTTGAATCAGACTGCAGACTTTGTTTCTCGTGTCCCTGTAGAACACGGGAAAGCTTACAGAGGGGGATATGTGAGGGAGGAGACCCTCACATTGTCTCAGTATGTATCTGAGCATTTACTGTTAATGCTTTTTAATTGTTTTTGTATTGTGTTGCTGATCCTGATTTTTACATAGTTGGTTTAGAAGGGTGCACACTTCCAGAACAATGTATTGCAGTACTATTGTTAAGATGAACTGTAAAATGAACAACAGCTATTTCAATGTGCATGTTTTTTGATATGCAACGGTTTAGGTAACCTGAGTTGGGTGTGGTGGTGTGGTCTTCCAACTTGACAGAAGTGGGGAAACAGCCATGTTGGTGAGGGAAGCTTTTACTGACTTTTATTATTATTATTATTTATTTCTTAGCAGACGCCCTTATCCAGGGCGACTTACAATCGTAAGCAAATACATTTCAAGTGTTACAATACAAGTAATACAATAAGAGCAAGAAATACAATAACTTTTGTTCAAGCAAAGTATAAGTGTGACAAACCACAATTCAATAATACAGCAGATAATAGTGATAGTTACATCAGGGTATGATTAAATAGTGATAGTTACATCAGGATATGATTAAATACAAAGTACTACAGGTTAAACACTTGACAGATTACAGTATTCTGAAGTACAGGATTAAATGCAGTAAAATAGGGGCAGATAAGAGCAAAATAAAGCACATTTACATGAAGGGTGATAGTGTCCCAGGATACAAACAGAAGAGTTCTACAGGTGCTCTTTGAAGAGGTGAGTCTTAAGGAGGCGCCGGAATGTGGTCAGGGACTGGGCAATCCTGACATCTGTAGGAAGGACATTCCACCACTGCGGAGCAAGGGTGGAGAAGGAGCGGGCTCTGGAGGCAGGGGAGCGTAGCGGAGGTAGAGTTAGTCTTCTAATGCAGGTGGAGCGGAGAGGTCGAGTGGGGGTGTAGGGAGAGATGAGGGTCTGGAGGTAGCTGGGTGCAGTCTGGTCAAGGCATCTGTAGGCTAGAACAAGAGTCTTGAACTGGATGTGAGCGGTGATCGGGAGCCAGTGGAGCGAGCGGAGTAGTGGAGTAGCGTGGGCGAAGCGAGGCAGAGAGAACACCAGGTGGGCAGCAGAGTTCTGGATGAGCTGGAGCGGACGGGTGGCGGACGCAGGGAGGCCATCCAGGAGGGAGTTGCAGTAGTCTAGGCGGGAGAGTACCAGGGCCTGGACCAGGAGCTGGGTAGCTGGGTACTGACTTCCTGTAGTCAAGGCAGTACCTGTAGAAGATATTGAAAGGGGAATAGCTGATTTTGTTTCCCTCTGCTTGTTTAAAAGCATAGTTTTAATGCAAATGTTAGATTAATGTTTAGTTATATATATATATATAGGGCAGCAGTGTGGAGTAGTGGTTAGGGCTCTGGACTCTTGACCGGAGGGGGACACTGCTGCTGTACTCTTGAGCAAGGTACTTTACCTACATTGCTCCAGTAAAAACCCAACTGTATAAATGGGTAATTGTATGTAAAAATAATGTGATATCTTGTAACAATTGTAAGTCGCCCTGGATAAGGGCGTCTGCTAAGAAATTAATAATAATATATTCATTGATTTATGTTTCCTTTTCAATACTTTGATATTTATTATTAATAACTGTTTGCTGGTTTGTTTTTATATAACCACCTGCATAATGGTTTATTCTGGGGGAGGGGTAGGCCTGGAAGGGTATAAAGGCTGTTAGTTTGTTCAGTCAGGATCTTCCTTTTGTGTAGATTAGAGGGCAGTTTTGCAGCTCTATGGTTGGACTCAGTTATTGGAGTCAGTACCTGTGATTAGGTGACTATAAATAGTTATTTTTGGTTTCCACTTTTTCTTTCTTCATATTGTTTGAAATTTTGTTCAATTAGCTTTTTGTTTATTATTGTTCTTAAATAAAAATAATTAGTTTTGCGCCAAACTTCTCTGTGATCTACGTGCTTCCCTGCAAGTCAACACCAGCCACTGGCTGCACTCTCCAACATCGACCCAGGGGACTTTTTTGACCTGAAAAAAGAAACAAGGACCAGGGATCACAAATGGAGATTAGATAAAGGGGCATTCAGAACAGAATATAGGTCTGGAACCAACTCCCCTTGTTTCTATTTTCAGGTCAAAGAAGTCCCCTTGGTCGACATTGTCTATACCTTTTAGGATTATGAATGTTTGAATCAGATCACCGCGTAGTCTTCTTTGTTCAGTAACTGACAGGAGATAAATAGCAACTTTAAAATACTGGCACCTGTAAAAAAAAACACATCAATAATAACAATAATGGAAATAAAAAATATATTCAAGATACTTCTTATTTAATAAAAGGCTATTATGTTGTCATGCTGTCTGGTGGGAATTGAATAATATCAATTTCGCAAAAGTTTAATGCGCAATTTCCACGTTATTTTCGTTCAATTTCAGCAGGGGAGTTTTAAATAAATAGACTCTAAACTATAATTTATTCCCCTTGTTTGTTTCTCACATTGTGGGAATGTCAACATTTGAGTTTCTTAAAACTGTCACACTCCATGGAACAAGGAAACAATCTTCAAAAACAAGTTTGTTCTTGAGAGAACGTTTTGCAAAAAAACTGGTTTTGATTTTCTTACAGATTTAAAAAAAAAATGTTAGTTATAGGCTACTTTGAATATGCTTTCAGGCTATTTTATTTGCAATAAATAGGGCAGCAGTGTGGAGTAGTGGATAGGGCTCTAAAATAAATGTGACAATAATGTGATATCCTGCAACAATTGTAAGTCGCCCTGGAGAAGGGTGTCTGCTAAGAAAGAAAGAAAGAAATAAATTAATAATAATAATAATAATAATAATAATAATAATAATAATAATAATAATAATAATAATAATAATAATAATGGAAGTAACCCTGATTAGCTGAACGCCAGTCGATCAGAATTAGTCAGTGCAAATTAGGGGTGATACATTTTTAACTAACAGTAGATAAATAGCAACTTCAAAGTATTGGCACCTGTAAAGAAAAAAAAAAAAAAAAAAAAAACTCTCCAAGTTATCTAAATGTAAACTCTCTGATAATGCAGTGAAATGGATGGGATCTTATTTGTCTGATAATGCACTGAAATGGATGGAATCTGATTTAAGCACATAAGAACATAAGAAAGTTTACAAACGAGAGGAGGCCATTCAGCCCATCTTGCTCGTTTGGTTGTTAGTAGCTTATTGATCCCAGAATCTCATCAAGCAGCTTCTTGAAGGATCCCAGGGTGTCAGCTTCAATAACATTACTGGGGAGTTGGTTCCAGACCCTCACAATTCTCTGAGTAAAAAGTGCCTCCTATTTTCTGTTCTGAATGCCCCTTCATCTAATCTCCATTTGTGACCCCTGGTCCTTGTTTCTTTTTTCAGGTCAAAAAAGTCTCCTTGGTCGACATTGTCTATACCTTTTAGGATTTTGAATGCTTGAATCAGATCACCGCATAGTCTTCTTTGTTCAAGACTGAATAAATGTAATTCTTTTAGCCTGTCTGCATACAGCATGCCTTTTAAACCCGGGATAATTCTGGTTGCTCTTCTTTGCACTCTTTCGAGAGCAGCAATATCCTTTTTGTAACGAGGTGACCAGAACGGAACACAATATTCTAGATGAGGTCTTACTAATGCATTGTACAGTTTTAACATTACTTCCCTTGATTTAAATTCAACACTTCTCACAATATATCCCAGCATCTTGTTGGCCATTTTTATAGCTTCCCCACATTGTCTAGATGAAGACATTTCTGAGTCAATATAAACTCCTAGGTCTTTTTTCATAGATCCCTTCTTCAATTTCAGTATCTCCCATATGATATTTATAATGCACATTTTTATTGCCTGCGTGTAGTACTTTAAACTTGTATCTATTAAATGTCATTTGCCATGTGTCTGCCCAGTTCTGAATGCTGTCGATCATTTTGAATGACCTTTCCTGCTGCAACAGCGTTTGCCACTCCTCCTATTTTTGTGTCGTCTGCAAATTTAACAAGTTTGCTTGCTGTACTGGAATCTAAATCATTAACGTAGATTAGGAATAGCAGAGGACCAAATACTGATCCCTGTGGTACACCACTGGTTACCTCGCTCCATTTGGAGGTTTCTCCTCTAATCAGTACTTTCTGTTTTTTACATGTTAACCACTCCCTAATCCATGTGCATGCACTTCCTTGAATCCCTACTGCGTTCAGTTTGAGAATTAATCTTTTATGCGGGACATTGTCAAAAGCTTTCTGGAAATCTAAATAAACCATGTTGTATGCTTTGCAATTATCCATTGTCGATGTTGCATCCTCAAAAAAATCAAGCAGGTTAGTTAGACACAATCTCCCTTTCCTAAAACCATGCTGACTGTCTCCCAGGATATTGTTACCATATAGGTAATTTTCCATTTTGGATCTTATTATACTTTCCAAAAGTCTACATATAATAGAAGTCAATCTTATTGGTCTCCAGTTACCTGGTTCGGTTTTGTCTCCCTTTTTGTGGATCGGTATTATGTTTGCAATTTTCCAGTCTGTCGGTACAACCCCTGTGTCAAGAGACTGTTGCAAGATCTTGGTTAGAGGTTTGTAAATAACTTCTTTCATTTTTTTGAGTACTATTGGGAGGATCTCATCCGGCCCAGGGGATTTGTTTATTTTAAGAGCTCCTAGTCCCTTCAACACTTCTACCTCTGTTATGCTAAAGTTATTTAAAACTGGATAGGAACAGGTCGACATGTCGGGCATGTTGTCCGTGTCCTCCATTGTAAAAACCTGTGAAAAGTAATCATTTAATATATTTGCTATTTTTTTCTTCATCTATGATTTTGCCATTTGTGTCTCTTAGACATTTAACCTCCTCTTTGAATGTTCTCTTGCTGTTATAATATTGGAAAAATATTTTGGAATTGGTTTTAGCCCCCTTAGCAATATTGATTTCTATCTCTCTCTTGGCCTTTCTAACTTCCTTTTTGACTTGTGTTTGCAGTTCCAAGTACTCTTTCTGTGTACTTTGTTTTTGGTCCCTTTTAAACGCTCTGTAAAGTGCCTTGTTTTGCTGAATATTCTTTTTAATTGATCTATTAAACCATTTTGGCCATTTTGTTTTAGATTTAGATTTGTCTACTTTTGGGATGTAATTGTTTTGTGCCTCTAGTACTACATTTTTAAAAAACAGCCATCCTTTTTCTGTGGATGTTTTCTCTATTTTACGCCAATCTACTTCTATTAGTCTCTGTTTCATACCTTCATAGTTTGCTTTTCTAAAATTGTAAACCTTAGCTTTAGTCATTTCTTTTGGGGTTTTAAAAATCACTTCAAATGAGACCATGTTGTGGTCTGAGTTTGCCAATGGCTCTCTGACCTCTGTTTTAGTTATTCTGTCTTTGTTATTTGAAAAGACTAAATCAAGGCATGTGTAGATTCTATAGACATTGTCATCTCAAATATATTGCAAATGTCATGGACTTTCTTATGTTATATTCTTATGATATTGTATCAGGAATCTACATTGAATGAACTTCAATCTAATTTGTCTAGCTTTGCCTAGAGATAACGATCAACCTAACACCTTGAATGCACCAGGCACTCAGGAAACAAAAGGCTAATCAAACCCGTCTCCGTGATTTAATTAACCCGTCTAGTGAGAGAGAGGTGGTTTAGCATAGGAGTCTGAAAGAGAGAAAATAGCTTAAAGATTTAGAGATGTAAGACAAATTTCACATCATATTGATTTAATACCACCATGAGTACAAATTGCCTAACAAGTATAGAATAACCCAGGTAATAAATCCCTAAGAGAATTAAACTGTTGGCAATGTCCAACCAAAGTCGCAACCAGACGTGTTTGGTGTCTAAAGAAATGTAATTTCTTATGGTAAAAATAACGGGAATTCAGAATAAAATCTGAATTATTTAGCAAAAGTTATGCACGTTTTAAAAGTTTCCCCTTTCCAGATTATGATAAGGAACTAATCAGACAGAGGAAGGGGGGAGCAATCAATCAAGATTGCAAGCCCATTCGCTACAAAATAGCCAATTGGAGCATGCAGCGGGAAATTCAAATAATCTCTTTGTTTGAAAAGTATAAACCCCCCTGCTTTAGCCCAGCTCCTTGTCCCCAGCTCTAGCCCTCTAATCTGAGACCCCAGCTCTACCCCGCTACGCTTGCCCCAGACCTGCATTATCCCTCTGCGCTATCCCCTGACCGCGGATCCCTGCTCGCTCAGATTCTAAGAAACTACAAGACTGCACCTGGAGCCCTCAGCTCTCAGTATTTATCCATCAAGGGTGGGGGCCCTGACACTCGGAGAAACACAAGGTAACAGAACGCTGAAAGTGACTGCTTTTCAGGCTAGGTAACAATACTCTTAAATATCTATTCAGGTATTGTGTGACCCCTTGTTGTGTCAGTATGTACTAGTATTTCTTTGGTTGTTTTAAACCTTAGTTCTCATTGTAATGCTTTTAATGTGACATTAATTGTGTAACTGTTTTGTGTGATTTTCAAACTTTTATATTGTTGCATGCTTAATAAATACCATCTTTCTAAGAAGAGATTCCCAGTATTGAGTCATTCGCTCATGTGGAACAAACACGATTTATGAACTTTGAACAGTCTGGAACGTGGTCTATTTTTGGCTTGTTGTAATGTGTAAATCCGCCATCGTTTTCAGAGAGCGATATTAAAAACGGGTGTGTACATTATTATAGGACACTGTTTATTGTAGAGGTCCCACCGAGATCTTGACTATCGAAGGTATCTTTATCCCCTACAGTTTTTGGAGGTCCTTTAATTTATTGCTCTTAAGAATATATTAACAATATACAATAGTACCCACAGCTTAAATTGGAGGTCCCACCGAGATATTTCGAATTGTTGAGTAGTGAATGTATTTAATATTGATGAATCTGTTTGATGCTTAAACATGCTAATGCTGTGATTATTGTTGAAAATTCAGACGATTGAGCTGCTACCCCATAATTGTAGTAAATCTAACTACACAAATTCCTTAATTAGCGAATACATTGTGGCAATTGTGGCACATTGCTGGGAGCTTGTCTTGAGTCTGAGTTACGGTGTTCCACTATAGGAGAAAAGCTTTGAGTTTTAAACTCTAGCGTGTCTGCCCCATCTAAAAACCATAATTTGCTAGCCGTTCGATATTTCAGTACTTGTGCTATCAGCAATATGGGTTTTTAATGTACGCAAAGCGGACATTTCTAATTCACTGGTAACAGCAAGGCTGGATGCTAACCTGGGCTGCAAGTTGAGGAGGTTTGTGGGGTGGTCTCCGAACGTGAGTTCACCGTTTCCATTCCAAGCGGGTATTTCTGTGGTGGACCGCTTATGTTCTATTCTGTATTAACTAATAAATACAAACATTTAACCGGGTATGATTCAAGCATACCACTTTCACGGGTGTAGCTTGATTGTTTGATTGTTATTATTTGTTTATTTAGCAGACGCCTTTATCCAAGGCGACTTACAGAGACTAGGGTGTGTGAACTATGCATCAGCTGCAGAGTCACTTACAACTACGTCTCACCCGAAAGACGGAGCACAAGGAGGTTAAGTGACTTGCTCAGGGTCACACAATGAGTCAGTGGCTGAGGTGGGATTTGAACCGGGGACCTCCTGGTTACAAGCCCATTTCTTTAACCACTGGACCACACAGCCTCTGTTAGCATTGCACACATTGGTTTTGTTTCTACTTTCATGCCAATTCAGTTGGTAAGCTTAGGCATAAATGATTGTAAGGTGATTTTGAATTCAAGGACCTTATTGCAGTGTGACGATTGAATAACTGGAGTGTTGAGTGTGAAGTTGGAAACGCCAGCTCACTTACTGATTACAATACGGCCTCAAACGATTGGTTAAATGATTGACAAATGTTGAGATATTGATTTCATGGCTAAAACAAAGATCAGCAAATATACGCGTTACTAAACCCAGAGAGAGGCTGGATAACTTTATTGTGTGTATCTGCAGCCATAAGACCCGCATTCCAGATAAGTGGAGCAGGGGAGCCTAAGACAGATCAAAATAATTAGCTACGTGATTGATGTTTGAAGAATTATCAGCCATACCAGGGGGTAATCGCATGACTAAGCTGAATATTGTAAAGCCACATTGATTCTCAATTTGAATGTTAAAAGTAAGCCAATTGTCACGTAGCCGATTTGATCAGTTAAGCAAACAACTCTCCTTCAATCAATCGTATTAACACAATAGGTACTCACCTTTTTAATCAACCCTTACAAACAATGAAACCTGGTAAAGATTAACTGAAATGTGTTGTATTCCTCAAGCAGCATAGGAATAGTTTTGGATGTGCTGTTAATTGTCCAAGGCAGTGGAATGTGTAATTCTCCATGTAACCTGACTATTAACTCTTGAATTCCCAAATCAGAGGCTGTACGAAGTATTAACCTTGTATTGTTCCTGTGCTCTTATTTTTGTTTTTGTATCCTGCAAGCAGTATAGGTATAATTTGGATGTGCTGTTAATTTTTCAAGGCAGTGGAATGCATAATTCTCCACATGACCTGATTATTAACTCTTTAATTCCCAAATTAACCATTAACAGAAATTTAACTGCAAACAGTGTAGAAATAATTTGGATGCATTGTTAATTTATTCAAGGTAGTGGAATGCATAATTCTCCATATCACCTGAGTTAACTTAAATTCCCAAATTAACTGTTAACCTCTTATGAGATTGTATTGTTATGCTCTTTATTTTTCCCTTTGTGGATTGTTTGTTATCCCCTTGCTATCTCACCCTGTCACAAAGACGGCCGGAGTGGGTGGCGTCAGACCAGAAGCAGGAAATAAACAGACAGAGATGTGTGGTTTGGTGAAGCTGAGCGAATGCTTTTGCTCAGCATTTAATAAACAGAACAGAAAATAAAAGGTTTGAAACAACAAAACACAGCACACGGCACTTGAGGCCAAAATAAATAGACGAACAAAACGGACTAGACAGTGCACAGACAGACGAACAAAACACGGTGAGCAGATTTTAACTATTATTCTTTACACAAATACCTCCATTCCCGTTCTCCACTCTCGAACACCCAACCCTGACTGAATGAAACGTGCATCTATATATACTGTTGTGCTGGGATTCAATTACTAATTAATTATTCACTTGAATCCCAGCACGTGAATTAATTATGTGCAACCCCGTGGTCACATATTACATTTAACCAGCACGTGAAGTGATTTGTGCTCTCCTCGTGCCTAAATACAAATCTACACTTTTTAAATACACGTGAAACACAGACCCGTTTATATCCTGTGTACCAATGACTATACACCAACATTTACACACGCAACACACAAATGCACACAGGGACAGGCCACATTGCCACACACCCCTGTTCATTCTCTCTCTAATTTGCTTCTATCAATTGTTTGTCAGTACCTTATTATTTTGTTTTATTATTTTGTACTTTATTCCTGCTTCTAATCTGTTTCTTTTCATTCTATTTTGTTACGGTACTATTTTGTTTCTCTTGTTTACTCTCATTTCATTTCCTTTTTTTTTTTTTAAAGATTTATTTAGATTTTTTTTTTTTTTTTTTTTTTTTGGTTGATGTTGTTGTACCACAGAGTACACAATTTGAACACTCAGCAAACCAATCATTTTTCTGAGTTTGTGAATCCTAAATTTAGGAAGTAAATTCCTTGACTCTGTGAAATTAAATAAATTCAAGATAAAGATTAGGAATAATCCAATTACTCTTTAGGGACAAGATAAATTTGTCCTAAAACACTAGTTTAGTGCCATTGAGTAGGTAATATTCAGTCAACGAATATACAGTAGATTACACAGATGTTATTCCTGTGATAACCTTAATTCCCTAAGCTATATCCCAGATATATCTATTTAAAAAGGAATAATTTATAGGGAACCCATTGTTCCCCACTCTGCCATCTAGTGGTGGAGTAGTATTTATTTATTTTGCCCTTCCTATTTTCAAATCTTGTAGTCTGCATTGCCTGACTAAAATAGGATACATTTTGCTACTAGATTTCCCATAGAAGCTTACTATACAGGAAGAGAAATTCCCTGTTTCTTTTGCTCTCTCTATCTCTCTCTCTTGAGCCACTAAAGATTGCTGTTAGTTCCTTGAAAATAACTCTCTCTCTCTATTTTCTTCCCCAAGCACATAGCGTAGGAGAGCCAGCCGTCAGTAGACCTAGCAGAGAATCACTATTATCCTAAGAGCTACTCTCATACGGAGGCTTCTGCTAATTCACCCGGCTGGACACCCCTCATAGAAGCGTGAGTGCCCCTAGTTACACATACACACACACACACACCCACACACACCCACACACACACACACACACGCGCGCACTACAGATTAAGTTAAATCAGGATTCACTTGAATACTGAGTGCTAACTTCTGACTCCCAACCAATAGAGCCCCTAGTTAGAGTAGTGTAGGGATCAGAAATGGCAACCGAACTGCTGGACATCTCCGCATTCCTCTACAATGCTGCAATCCAAGAACCCAACCATGCACCTGAGATCATCGAATGGAAAAGCTGCACTGTGGCTGAGCTGGAAAGCTACCAGCAAGAACACGCCTGGCAATGTGAGGAAAACCCCAAAATGAGATCGGCGTACAGAGCAACACGCTACGCTGTTGTTGGTTTTGCGGCCCACTGTGGATGGCAACAGGTCCTCAATGACATTGAACTCCAAAAGGACACAGTCAGAGACAAAAACTCTGAGATTAAAACACAAACAAACCTGATTTCCACCCTCAATACTGACATAGACAGACTGGAGAACAGAGTCAAGGAACTTGAACAAGAGGCCGCAGCTGAGGATCTACAAGACAGAGAGCAGCAGATAAGAGACCTCCAGCAGCAGATAGGAGACTTCCAGCGACAGATGGAAGACCAAAGAGAGCAGTACAACTGCCTGAGCTCGCTGCTGCAACAACAAGATGAGGAAATCAATAGGCTCCACGAAGAGCTAGAAGAAAGAAAGGAGGATCTTGTAAAAGCAAATACAGAGATTCGCAACCTCCAAAAGATAAGGCTGCAGGTGTCAACTCAAAGACTGTCCACTAGAGTTGAATCAACCTCTGCGCCTACTAATAATCCAGAGCTACCTCCCAGAGAACTGGATTATCTAAGAAGTGGCATGGCTCCGAAACAGAGACCAACGACTGCAAGAAGCTGCCTCAAGTGCGCCACCCGGTGTGCAACGCTACGCGTTCAGTTATAACAGTCTCCACCGAAACGCTGCCGAGAGTGTGACCTCGCTACCTGAGTACACTCCGCTTCCCAGAAGGCAAGTCCCTGACAGAATGCAGAGCCCAACCTATACCTCTGCAACACACAATGGTGAAACAGGGCAACCTGAACTGAGAACTAATGGTTTGTACCAAGTGGACAGAGCACCTCACCACTTGCTGCCTTCCACCTGTCTTGGAGAAAAAGAAATCTACCAAGTCCACAAGCTAGCGTCAACCCTCAACAAGTTTGACCCAGCTAAAAGAGACATCACCATTGAGGGACATATCAGTCGCATAAGAGACAATGTAGAAGATTGGAGACTGACAAAGGACCTGCTTAAAGCCAAGCTACTGTCCCTAACACTTGTTGACACAGTTCAAGAATGGACTTCTACATTATCGACTGAAACTAGAAAAAACTTAGAGAAACTGTGTGAAGTACTAACACAGAGATACTCCAGGTATGGCAACTCCTGCACGGCCCTGCACACAGCCTGTCTCAGACAATGCAAGAAGGATGAGGAGCCTCGAGACTTCTACGAGGAACTTAAACGCCTTTACCATGCTGGTGAGCCTAACCCTGGAGAAAATGTGGACAAACGCTTCAAACAACTGTACATTCGCAGCTTGCCCCAAGAAGTAAGAGTTGCCATAAGTGTGGTGGTAAATGCGGACACGCCCATGCACGACATCCTGAAAGCTGCTACGACAGTATGGCAAAATGCACAGGTTTCCAAAATGCCTGCAAGAAAAGTACAAGAAACTCCCCAAGTAGTAGCAGTTACAACCACATCAGACTTCCTTGAACCTGAGGGGGGTGAACTGCCTCCAAATAATCCTACTTGGAAGAAAACACTGCCATCTAACAGCAGCCAGAAATCCACAGAGAGAAACCACCCGCGGCGACGAGAATACTCTGATGGGCCCCACAAGAACTACAATCAACACAAGAACTACAATCAACACAAGAACTACAAACCACCTAACCATGAGGGATACCACCAAGGCAACAGGAGAGTAGATGATTGGAAGGAAAAGCGACAACAGGAACTTGAGCAGGAAGTGCAACGTTGTGTACGACAACACATGCAAAACTTGATGTCGACTCCTCCTCCTACTGCACCACATGCTACTGAGATTGCCCCCTAGTGGATCTAGGAATTGCCAGACCAACACCTCTAAACACGCACCTGACAGCTGACTAAGCCAAGATCCCTCTACACCCAGTAAAGTAAAGGCAATACACTTGCAAGGTGTGGAGGAGGAGCTCCAACCACTCGCAGAAACCCCAACACTGGAAGACGACGCACACTCTCTCCAAGAAGAAAAAGCATCCACAAACCAGGTCGAAGCAGAAGTGTCTAGTTTGACGAAACTAGCCATCACAGCTCAAAAGCGAATCTATCTGGGCACCCTTATTAGGAAAGGCGTGCCCAGTGCAGAAGCAGAAAACCTTCCAGAAGATCCCCCAGAACCTAATCCCCATTTGAACTACAATGAGGATGTGTGCCGGGGACTGCCGAACATCTACATAGACGGCAGTGCAATCAGGAAGGGAGGAACACTGAAGGCAGGAGTAGGACTTATTTGGGAACATAATTCGTTCCAAAAGAGTTACCACCTGCAATCAAAAACCAGCCAATATGCCGAGTTGGTAGGAGCTTTGCTGGCTGTCCAAACCGCTATCCAGCAGGACATTACAGAATTTGTAATATGTACAGACTCTGCATACACAAAGGACAGTTTTATTAACTACCTGCCTGGCTGGAAACGAAAGGGCATGAGGAAACCCGACGGTAAACCAGTTGCAAACCCAGAGCTGATACTGGCTATCGATCAACTTGTCTCTGAACATGCCCTCAAGATCTACTGGAAGAAGGTAGTGGGGCACTCGCTTGTTGAGGGACCCGAAAAACAAGGGAACGACCAAGCAGCCAGGCTGGCAAAAGAGGGCGCTTCGAATGGAGAAAACTGGGAACTCAGCCCAGAACTCCAAGTAATGGTCCATGCCATCACCTGCAGACAAGCCAAACAAGGACAAGATATAGCCCTATCACCACAGGTGACGGCCACCTTGTACAACGAAGAGCTACCCACAGATTTGGTAGAAATGCAAGAAGGGGATGCTACAATCTACAAGATGCGCAACCATGTCCAAGATGCTGAAGCAAACCCATTCACCCCAGCTAGCCTGCTCGATGATCCCGAACTGAAAATCCTGGCAAGTCAGAAGCGAAAGATCTCCCTTAAAACAGGACTACTTGTGTTCACCCATGAAAACGATAATCTACCCAGATGGATAGTCTCTCGGAGTTACCGGAAAACAATGTTGCAACATTATTATTATTATTATTTATTTCTTAGCAGACGCCCTTATCCAGGGTGACTTACAATTGTTAATGTGCTCATGATGAACCATGCAGAAGAGGCTTCCCTCGACATTTATAATTAGTATACTACTGTTGCTAGTATGGACCTGTATCAAGATTTTGTATTGTGTGTTGTCATTATTTTAGAATTGTATTTTCTTTTTTTCTTATTTTGCTAGTTGTAGCCAATATTTTAGGAAATTGGACATTTGCTTGAACTGCACCACCACCTTCCTTGCCAAACAAAGGCAGTAACTAGGTTTTGAAGTACAAGAGCTGTTTTTAATGCTATTCTTCTTCAGAAAGGGGGGAGTTGTAGGTTCTAGAGACATTGTCATCTCAAATATATTGCAAATGTCATGGACTTTCTTATGTTATGTTCTTATGATATTGTATCAGGAATCTACATTGAATGAACTTTAATCTAATTTGTCTAGCTTTGCCTAGAGATAACGATCAACCTAACACCTTGAATGCACCAGGCACTCAGGAAACAAAAGGCTAATCAAACCCGTCTCCGTGATTTAATTAACCCGTCTAGTGAGAGAGAGGTGGTTTAGCATAGGAGTCTGAAAGAGAGAAAATAGCTTAAAGATTTAGAGATGTAAGACAAATTTCACATCATATTGATTTAATACCACCATGAGTACAAGATGGAAGCGTTTTTATTCTTAAATTGCCTAACAAGTATAGAATAACCCAGGTAATAAATTCCTAAGAGAATTAAACTGTTGGCAATGTCCAACCAAAGTCGCGCCCAGCACCCAAAAATGAAGGGAAAACGGCTGTTTTAACTAGACACCTGACATAAAAAGTAGTGTTGCTATTACAGTGACGTAAATCTTAAGTAAGTAACTTTATTTTCTGTACCCCCAGTGTGTCTACATTACATTTCACCCCACTTTCTATATGAATATAAACTATATTTTTGTGCTGGATACGGGACTTTTATTTTGATACTTTGCCTGAGCTGAGCCGTTTTGAAAACCGGAAGTAATCATCTTATTGTTGCTTATTGTTGTTAGCTTCACGGAACTGTTAAAAGCCAGACTGAAATGGTTTGCTTAATAATACAGGTTTGAGTCCGTTGTTGGGGTCAGAGAATTGTGGTCACACTAATCACGTTAGACAGGTGGTCTCTTCTTAATACAAGTTTGATTCCGTTGCTGGGTCAGTGAATTAAGAGCGAAAGAGCCTCTGCTAATAAATAAATAAATAAAACTCCAGGATCAGGGTGGAGAACCGCTGCCTACAGTATAGTACCCAAATCAACATTCCTGCTCGGTTTCAGATGTATAATTATTGTATATCTTCTCCCTCTTCCTCCCTCTGTGGATATGTAAATATAAAGACCAGACGAAATAAATACATTTTTACCGTGGTGTGTGTGTATATATATATATATATATATAAAGCAATAAATTAAAAAACAAATGGGTTGTAGGGAGATATGCAAATAAAGCATTACAAGAGCCAATCAAATCGCATGAAAGTTGCCTAACGGCTTCTACATTCACAGCGTTTTAAAAGTCACAGTCGCTGCATACATGATGATTGTTCACAGTTTTTATAATAAAGCCACAATTTTTATTTTATAAATACCGATCGATGATATGCAATGATATTTCATAAACATTTCTGTGAAACAAGAGCAAGGAACTGCCGCAACTTTGCAAACTCGTAAGGTGCTTGAAGCAAAATGAATATCGTTAGGTAAGAAGGCACAGCAGCACTTTGGAAAAAACTTTTAAAAAGCGGAAAAACTTGATTAATTTCATCGACGCGTTTCGGCTAACCCCTTCGTCAGGGTAATTCCAATTTCATACATAACGAAATCTCGAAATCTCTCCCCAAATAATGGAAAGGGCTCTGATGAATTGATAGTAATGTCGTCCCTGGATTAAGAACATAAGAACATAAGAAAGTTTACAAACGAGAGGAGGCCATTCAGCCCATCTTGCTCGTTTGGTTGTTAGTAGCTTATTGATCCCAGAATCTCATCAAGCAGCTTCTTGAAGGATCCCAGGGTGTCAGCTTCAACAACATTACTGGGGAGTTGGTTCCAGACCCTCACAATTCTCTGTGTAAAAAAGTGCCTCCTATTTTCTGTTCTGAATGCCCCTTTATCTAATCTCCATTTATGACCCCTGGTCCTTTTTTCTTTTTTCAAGTCAAAGAAGTCCCCCGGGTTGACATTGTCTATACCTTTTAGGATTTTGAATGTTTGAATCAGATCGCCGCGTAGTCTTATTTGTTCAAGACTGAATAGATTCAATTCTTTTAGCCTGTCTGCATACGACATGCCTTTTAAACCCGGGATAATTCTGGTTGCTCTTCTTTGCACTCTTTCTAGAGCAACAATATCCTTTTTGTAACGAGGTGACCAGAACTGAACACAATATTCTAGGTGAGGTCTTACTAATGCATTGTACAGTTTTAACATTACTTCCCTTGATTTAAATTCAACACTTCTCACAATATATCCAAGCATCTTGTTAGCCTTTTTTATAGCTTCCCCATATTCTCTAGATGAAGACATTTCTGAGTCAACATAAACTCCTAGGTCTTTTTCATAGTTCCCTTCTTCAATTTCAGTACCTCCCATATGATATTTATAATGCACATTTTTATTGCCCGCATGCAATACTTTACACTTTTCTCTATTAAATTTAATTTGCCATGTGTCTGCCCAGTTCTGAATGCTGTCGATCATTTTGAATGACCTTTCCTGCTGCAACAGCGTTTGCCACTCCTCCTATTTTTGTTTCGTCTGCAAATTTAACAAGTTTGCTTGCTGTACCGGAATCTAAATCATTAACGTAGATTAGGAATAGCAGAGGACCAAATACTGATCCCTGTGGTACACCACTGGTTACCTCGCTCCATTTGGAGGTTTCTCCTCTAATCAGTACTTTCTGTTTTCTACATGTTAACCAGTCCCTAATCCATGTGCATGCATTTCCTTGAATCCCTACTGCGTTCAGTTTGAGAATTAATTTTTTATGCGGGACATTGTCAAAAGCTTTCTGGAAATCTAAATAAACCATGTTGTATGCTTTGCAATTATCCATTGTCGATGTTGCATCCTCAAAAAAATCAAGCAGGTTAGTTAGACACGATCTCCCTTTCCTAAAACCATGCTGACTGTCTCCCAGGATATTGTTACCATATAGGTAATTTTCCATTTTGGATCTTATTATACTTTCCAAAAGTCTACATATAATAGAAGTCAATCTTATTGGTCTCCAGTTACCTGGTTCGGTTTTGTCTCCCTTTTTGTGGATCGGTATTACGTTTGCAATTTTCCAGTCTGTCAGTACAACCCCTGTGTCAAGAGACTGTTGCAAGATCTTGGTTAGCGGTTTGTAAATAACATCTTTCATTTTTTTGAGTACTATTGGGAGGATCTCATCCGGCCCAGGGGATTTGTTTATTTTAAGAGCTCCTAGTCCCTTCAACACTTCTGCCTCTGTTATGCTAAAGTTATTTAAAACTGGATAGGAACAGGTCGACATGTGGGACATGTTGTCTGTGTCCTCCTCTGTAAAAACCTGTGAAAAGTAATCACTTAATATATTTGCTATTTTTATTTTCGTCTATGATTTTGCCATTTGTATCTCTTAGACATTTAACCTCCTCTTTGAATGTTCTCTTGCTGTTATAATATTGGAAAAATATTTTGGAATTGGTTTTAGCCCCCTTAGCAATATTGATTTCTATCTCTCTCTTGGCCTTTCTAACTTCCTTTTTGACTTGTGTTTGCAGTTCCAAGTACTCTTTCTGTGTACTTTGTTTTTGGTCCCTTTTAAACGCTCTGTAAAGTGCCTTGTTTTGCTGAATATTCTTTTTAATTGATCATTTAAACCATTTTGGCCATTTTGTTTTAGATTTAGATTTGTCTACTTTTGGGATGTAATTGTTTTGCGCCTCTAGTACTACATTTTTAAAAAACAGCCATCCTTTTTCTGTGGATGTTTTCTCTATTTTACGCCAATCTACTTCTGTTAGTCTCTGTTACATACCTTCATAGTTTGCTTTTCTAAAATTGTAAACCTTAGCTTTAGTCATTTCTTTTGGGGTTTTAAAAATCACTTCAAATTAGACCATGTTGTGGTCTGAGTTTGCCAATGGCTCTCTGACCTCTGTTTTAGTTATTCTGTCTTTGTTATTTGAAAAGACTAAATCAAGGCATGTGTAGGTTCTATAGACATTGTCATCTCAAATATATTGCAAATGTCATGGACTTTCTTATGTTATGTTCTTATGATATTGTATCAGGAATCTACATTGAATGAACTTCAATCTAATTTGTCTAGCTTTGCCTAGAGATAACGATCAACCTAACACCTTGAATGCACCAGGCACTCAGGAAACAAAAGGCTAATCAAACCCGTCTCCGTGATTTAATTAACCCGTCTAGTGAGAGAGAGGTGGTTTAGCATAGGAGTCTGAAAGAAAGAAAATAGCTTAAAGATTTAGAGATGTAAGACAAATTTCACATCATATTGATTTAATACCACCATGAGTACAAGATGGAAGCGTTTTTATTCTTAAATTGCCTAACAAGTATAGAATAACCCAGGTAATAAATCCCTAAGAGAATTAAACTGTTGGCAATGTCCAACCAAAGTCGCAACCGCAACCAGACGTGTTTGGTGTCTAAAGAAATGTAATTTCTTATGGTAAAAATAACGGGAATTCAGAATAAAATCTGAATTATTTAGCAAAAGTTATGCACGTTTTAAAAGTTTCCCCTTTCCAGATTATGATAAAGAACTAATCAGACAGAGGAAGGGGGGAGAAATCAATCAAGATTGCAAGCCCATTCGCTACAAAATAGCCAATTGGAGCATGCAGCGGGAAATTCAAATAATCTCTTTGTTTGAAAAGTATAAACCCCCCTGCTTTAGCCCAGCTCCTTGTCCCCAGCTCTAGCCCTCTAATCTGAGACCCCAGCTCTACCCCGCTACGCTTGCCCCAGACCTGCATTATCCCTCTGCGCTATCCCCTGACCACGGATCCCTGCTCGCTCAGATTCTAAGAAACTACAAAACTGCACCTGGAGCCCTCAGCTCTCAGTATTTATCCATCAAGGGTGGGGGCCCTGACACTCGGAGAAACACAAGGTAACAGAACGCTGAAAGTGACTGCTTTTCAGGCTAGGTTACAATACTCTTAAATATCTATTCAGGTATTGTGTGACCCCTTGTTGTGTCAGTATGTACTAGTATTTCTTTGGTTGTTTTAAACCTTAGTTCTCATTGTAATGCTTTTAATGTGACATTAATTGTGTAACTGTTTTGTGTGATTTTCAAACTTTTATATTGTTGCATGCTTAATAAATACCATCTTTCTAAGAAGAGATTCCCAGTATTGAGTCATTCGCTCATGTGGAACAAACACGATTTATGAACTTTGAACAGTCTGGAATGTGATCTATTTTTGGCTTGTTGTAATGTGTAAATCCGCCATCGTTTTCAGAGAGCGATATTAAAAACGGGTGTGTACATTATTATAGGACACTGTTTATTGTAGAGGTCCCACCGAGATCTTGACTATCGAAGGTATCTTTATCCCCTACAGTTTTTGGAGGTCCTTTAATTTATTGCTCTTAAGAATATATTAACTGCCTACAATAGTACCCACAGCTTAAATTGGAGGTCCCACCGAGATATTTCGAATTGTTGAGTAGTGAATGTATTTAATATTGATGAATCTGTTTGATGCTTAAACATGCTAATGCTGTGATTATTGTTGAAAATTCAGATGATTGAGCTGCTACCCCATAATTGTAGTAAATCTAACTACACAAATTCCTTAATTAGTGAATACATTGTGGCAATTGTGGCACATTGCTGGGAGCTTGTCTTGAGTCTGAGTTACAGTGTTCCACTATAGGAGAAAAGCTTTGAGTTTTAAACTCTAGCGTGTCTGCCCTCATCTAAAAATCATAATTTGCTAGCCGTTCGATGTTTCAGTACTTGTGCTATCAGCAATATGGGTTTTTAATGTACGCAAAGCGGACATTTCTAATTCACTGGTAACAGCAAGGCTGGATGCTAACCTGGGCTGCAAGTTGAGGAGGTTTGTGGGGTGGTCTCCGAACGTGAGTTCACCGTTTCCATTCCAAGCGGGTATTTCTGTGGTGGACCGCTTATGTTCTATTCTGTATTAACTAATAAATACAAACATTTAACCGGGTATGATTCAAGCATACCACTTTCACGGGTGTAGCTTGATTGTTTGATTGTTATTATTTGTTTATTTAGCAGACGCCTTTATCCAAGGCGACTTACAGAGACTAGGGTGTGTGAACTATGCATCAGCTGCAGAGTCACTTACAACTACGTCTCACCCGAAAGACGGAGCACAAGGAGGTTAAGTGACTTGCTCAGGGTCACACAATGAGTCAGTGGCTGAGGTGGGATTTGAACCGGGGACCTCCTGGTTACAAGCCCATTTCTTTAACCACTGGACCACACAGCCTCTGTTAGCATTGCACACATTGGTTTTGTTTCTACTTTCATGCCAATTCAGTTGGTAAGCTTAGGCATAAATGATTGTAAGGTGATTTTGAATTCAAGGACCTTATTGCAGTGTGACGATTGAATAACTGGAGTGTTGAGTGTGAAGTTGGAAACGCCAGCTCACTTACTGATTACAATACGGCCTCAAACGATTGGTTAAATGATTGACAAATGTTGAGATATTGATTTCATGGCTAAAACAAAGATCAGCAAATATACGCGTTACTAAACCCAGAGAGAGGCTGGATAACTTTATTGTGTGTATCTGCAGCCATAAGACCCGCATTCCAGATAAGTGGAGCAGGGGAGCCTAAGACAGATCAAAATAATTAGCTACGTGATTGATGTTTGAAGAATTATCAGCCATACCAGGGGGTAATCGCATGACTAAGCTGAATATTGTAAAGCCACATTGATTCTCAATTTGAATGTTAAAAGTAAGCCAATTGTCACGTAGCCGATTTGATCAGTTAAGCAACCAACTCTCCTTCAATCAATCGTATTAACACAATAGGTACTCACCTTTTTAATCAACCCTTACAAACAATGAAACCTGGTAAAGATTAACTGAAATGTGTTGTATTCCTCAAGCAGCATAGGAATAGTTTTGGATGTGCTGTTAATTGTCCAAGGCAGTGGAATGTGTAATTCTCCATGTAACCTGACTATTAACTCTTAAATTCCCAAATCAGAGGCTGTACGAAGTATTAACCTTGTATTGTTCCTGTGCTCTTATTTTTGTTTTTGTATCCTGCAAGCAGTATAGGTATAATTTGGATGTGCTGTTAATTTTTCAAGGCAGTGGAATGCATAATTCTCCACATGACCTGATTATTAACTCTTTAATTCCCAAATTAACCATTAACAGAAATTTAACTGCAAACAGTGTAGAAATAATTTGGATGCATTGTTAATTTATTCAAGGTAGTGGAATGCATAATTCTCCATATCACCTGAGTTAACTTAAATTCCCAAATTAACTGTTAACCTCTTATGAGATTGTATTGTTATGCTCTTTATTTTTCCCTTTGTGTATTGTTTGTTATCCCCTTGCTATCTCACCCCTGTTCATTCTCTCTCTAATTTGCTTCTATCAATTGTTTGTCAGTACCTTATTATTTTGTTTTATTATTTTGTACTTTATTCCTGCTTCTAATCTGTTTCTTTTCATTCTATTTTGTTACGGTACTATTTTGTTTCTCTTGTTTACTCTCATTTCATTTCCTTTTTTTTTTTTTAAAGATTTATTTAGATTTTTTTTTTGTTGATGTTGTTGTACCACAGAGTACACAATTTGAACACTCAGCAAACCAATCATTTTTCTGAGTTTGTGAATCCTAAATTTAGGAAGTAAATTCCTTGACTCTGTGAAATTAAATAAGTTCAAGATAAAGATTAGGAATAATCCAATTACTCTTTAGGGACAAGATAAATTTGTCCTAAAACACTAGATTAGTGCCATTGAGTAGGTAATATTCAGTCAACGAATATACAGTAGATTACACAGATGTTATTCCTGTGATAACCTTAATTCCCTAAGCTATATCCCAGATATATCTATTTAAAAAGGAATAATTTATAGGGAACCCATTGTTCCCCACTCTGCCATCTAGTGGTGGAGTAGTATTTATTTATTTTGCCCTTCCTATTTTCAAATCTTGTAGTCTGCATTGCCTGACTAAAATAGGATACATTTTGCTACTAGATTTCCCATAGAAGTTTACTATACAAGAAGAGAAATTCCCTGTTTCTTTTGCTCTCTCTATCTCTCTCTCTTGAGCCACTAAAGATTGCTGTTAGTTCCTTGAAAATAACTCTCTCTCTCTATTTTCTTCCCCAAGCACATAGCGTAGGAGAGCCAGCCGTCAGGAGACCTAGCAGAGAATCACTATTATCCTAAGAGCTACTCTCATACGGAGGCTTCTGCTAATTCACCCGGCTGGACACCCCTCATAGAAGCGTGAGTGCCCCTAGTTACACATACACACACACACACACCCACACACACCCACACACACACACACACACGCGCGCACTACAGATTAAGTTAAGTCAGGATTCACTTGAATACTGAGTGCTAACTTCTAACTCCCAACCAATAGAGCCCCTAGTTAGAGTAGTGTAGGGATCAGAAATGGCAACCGAACTGCTGGACATCTCCGCATTCCTCTACAATGCTGCAATCCAAGAACCCAACCATGCACCTGAGATCATCGAATGGAAAAGCTGCACTGTGGCTGAGCTGGAAAGCTACCAGCAAGAACACACCTGGCAATGTGAGGAAAACCCCAAAATGAGATCGGCGTACAGAGCAACACGCTACGCTGTTGTTGGTTTTGCGGCCCACTGTGGATGGCAACAGGTCCTCAATGACATTGAACTCCAAAAGGACACAGTCAGAGACAAAAACTCTGAGATTAAAACACAAACAAACCTGATTGCCACCCTCACTACTGACATAGACAGACTGGAGAACAGAGTCAAGGAACTTGAACAAGAGGCCGCAGCTGAGGATCTACAAGACAGAGAGCAGCAGATAAGAGACCTCCAGCAGCAGATAGGAGACTTCCAGCGACAGATGGAAGACCAAAGAGAGCAGTACAACTGCCTGAGCTCGCTGCTGCAACAACAAGATGAGGAAATCAATAGGCTCCACGAAGAGCTAGAAGAAAGAAAGGAGGATCTTGTAAAAGCAAATACAGAGATTCGCAACCTCCAAAAGATAAGGCTGCAGGTGTCAACTCAAAGACTGTCCACTAGAGTTGAATCAACCTCTGCGCCTACTAATAATCCAGAGCTACCTCCCAGAGAACTAGATTATCTAAGAAGGTCAGATCAGCGCTCAGACCAAAGATCCAGAGCTGGAATGACCTCCCTAACCACAAACAATACTGAAGCAGGAAGCCTACAAGAAATAGTGAACCAGCTCTCCAGAGAAGTGGCACGGCTCCGAAACAGAGACCAACGACTGCAAGAAGCTGCCTCAAGTGCGCCACCCGGTGTGCAACGCTACGCGTTCAGTTATAACAGTCTCCACCGAAACGCTGCCGAGAGTGTGACCTCGCTACCTGAGTACACTCCGCTTCCCAGAAGGCAAGTCCCTGACAGAATGCAGAGCCCAGCCTATACCTCTGCAACACACAATGGTGAAACAGGGCAACATGAACTGAGAACTAATGGTTTGTACCAAGTGGACAGAGCACCTCACCGCTTGCTGCCTTCCACCTGTCTTGGAGAAAAAGAAATCTACCAAGTCCACAAGCTAGCGTCAACCCTCAACAAGTTTGACCCAGCTAAAAGAGACATCACCATTGAGGGACATATCAGTCGCATAAGAGACAATGTAGAAGATTGGAGACTGACAAAGGACCTGCTTAAAGCCAAGCTGCTGTCCCTTGTTGACACTTGTTGACACAGTTCAAGAATGGACTTCTACATTATCGACTGAAACTAGAAAAAACTTAGAGAAACTGTGTGAAGCACTAACACAGAGATACTCCAGGTATGGCAACTCCTGCACGGCCCTGCACACAGCCTGTCTCAGACAGTGCAAGAAGGATGAGGACCCTCGAGACTTCTACGAGGAACTTAAACGCCTTTACCATGCTGGTGAGCCTAACCCTGGAGAAAATGTGGACAAACGCTTCAAACAACTGTACATTCGCAGCTTGCCCCAAGAAGTAAGAGTTGCCATAAGTGCGGTGGTAAATGCGGACACGCCCATGCACGACATCCTGAAAGCTGCTACGACAGTATGGCAAAATGCACAGGTTTCCAAAATGCCTGCAAGAAAAGTACAAGAAACTCCCCAAGTAGTAGCAGTTACAACCACATCAGACTTCCTTGAACCTGAGGGGGGTGAACTGCCTCCAAATAATCCTACTTGGAAGAAAACACTGCCATCTAACAGCAGCCAGAAATCCACAGAGAGAAACCACCCGCGGCGACGAGAATACTCTGATGGGCCCCACAAGAACTACAATCAACACAAGAACTACAATCAACACAAGAACTACAAACCACCTAACCATGAGGGATACCACCAAGGCAACAGGAGAGTAGATGATTGGAAGGAAAAGCGACAACAGGAACTTGAGCAGGAAGTGCAACGTTGTGTACGACAACACATGCAAAACTTGATGTCGACTCCTCCTCCTACTGCACCACATGCTACTGAGATTGACCCCTAGTGGATCTAGGAATTGCCAGACCAACACCTCTAAACACGCACCTGACAGCTGACTAAGCCAAGATCCCTCTACACCCAGTAAAGTAAAGGCAATACACTTGCAAGGTGTGGAGGAGGAGCTCCAACCACTCGCAGAAACCCCAACACTGGAAGACGAAGCACACTCTCTCCAAGAAGAAAAAGCATCCACAACCCAGGTCGAAGCAGAAGTGTCTAGTTTGACGAAACTAGCCGTCACAGCTCAAAAGCGAATCTATCTGGGCACCCTTATTAGGAAAGGCGTGCCCAGTGCAGAAGCAGAAAACCTTCCAGAAGATCCCCCAGAACCTAATCCCCATTTGAACTACAATGAGGATGTGTGCCGGGGACTGCCGAACGTCTACATAGACGGCAGTGCAACCAGGAAGGGAGGAACACTGAAGGCAGGAGTAGGACTTATTTGGGAACATAATTCGTTCCAAAAGAGTTACCACCTGCAATCAAAAACCAGCCAATATGCCGAGTTGGTAGGAGCTTTGCTGGCTGTCCAAACCGTTATCCAGCAGGACATTACAGAATTTGTAATATGTACAGACTCTGCATACACAAAGGACAGTTTTATTAACTACCTGCCTGACTGGAAACGAAAGGGCATGAGGAAACCTGACGGTAAACCAGTTGCAAACCTAGAGCTGATACTGGCTATCGATCAACTTGTCTCTGAACATGCCCTCAAGATCTACTGGAAGAAGGTAGTGGGGCACTCGCTTGTTGAGGGACCCGAAAAACAAGGGAACGACCAAGCAGACAGGCTGGCAAAAGAGGGCGCTTCGAATGGAGAAAACTGGGAACTCAGCCCAGAACTCCAAGTAATGGTCCATGCCATCACCTGCAGACAAGCCAAACAAGGACAAGATATAGCCCTATCACCACAGGTGACGGCCACCTTGTACAACGAAGAGCTACCCACAGATTTGGTAGAAATGCAAGAAGGCGATGCTACAATCTGCAAGATGCGCAACCATGTCCAAGATGCTGAAGCAAACCCACTCACCCCAGCTAGCCTGCTCGATGATCCCGAACTGAAAATCCCGGCAAGTCAGAAGCGAAAGATCTCCCTTAAAACAGGACTACTTGTGTTCACCCATGAAAACGATAATCTACCCAGATGGATAGTCTCTCGGAGTTACCGAAAAACAATGTTGCAACATTATTATTATTATTATTTATTTCTTAGCAGACGCCCTTATCCAGGGTGACTTACAATTGTTAATGTGCTCATGATGAACCATGCAGAAGAGGCTTCCCTCGACATTTATAATTAGTATACTACTGTTGCTAGTATGGACCTGTATCAAGATTTTGTATTGTGTGTTGTCATTATTTTAGAATTGTATTTTCTTTTTTTCTTATTTTGCTAGTTGTAGCCAATGTTTTAGGAAATTGGACATTTGCTTGAACTGCACCACCACCTTCCTTGCCAAATAAAGGCAGTAACTAGGTTTTGAAGTACAAGAGCTGTTTTTAATGCTATTCTTCTTCAGAAAGGGGGGAGTTGTAGGTTCTAGAGACATTGTCATCTCAAATATATTGCAAATGTCATGGACTTTCTTATGTTATGTTCTTATGATATTGTATCAGGAATCTACATTGAATGAACTTTAATCTAATTTGTCTAGCTTTGCCTAGAGATAACGATCAACCTAACACCTTGAATGCACCAGGCACTCAGTAAACAAAAGGCTAATCAAACCCGTCTCCGTGATTTAATTAACCCGTCTAGTGAGAGAGAGGTGGTTTAGCATAGGAGTCTGAAAGAGAGAAAATAGCTTAAAGATTTAGAGATGTAAGACAAATTTCACATCATATTGATTTAATACCACCATGAGTACAAGATGGAAGCGTTTTTATTCTTAAATTGCCTAACAAGTATAGAATAACCCAGGTAATAAATCCCTAAGAGAATTAAACTGTTGGCAATGTCCAACCAAAGTCGCGCCCAGCACCCAAAAATGAAGGGAAAACGGCTGTTTTAACTAGACACCTGACATAAAAAGTAGTGTTGCTATTACAGTGACGTAAATCTTAAGTAAGTAACTTTATTTTCTGTACCCCCAGTGTGTCTACATTACATTTCACCCCACTTTCTATATGAATATAAACTATATTTTTGTGCTGGATACGGGACTTTTATTTTGATACTTTGCCTGAGCTGAGCCCTTTTGAAAACCGGAAGTAATCATCTTATTGTTGCTTATTGTTGTTAGCTTCACGGAACTGTTAAAAGCCAGACTGAAATGGTTTGCTTAATAATACAGGTTTGAGTCCGTTGTTGGGGTCAGAGAATTGTGGTCACACTGGTCACGTTAGACAGGTGGTCTCTTCTTAATACAAGTTTGATTCCGTTGCTGGGTCAGTGAATTAAGAGCGAAAGAGCCTCTGCTAATAAATAAATAAATAAATAAAACTCCAGGATCAGGGTGGAGAACCGCTGCCTACAGTATAGTACCCAAATCAACATTCCTGCTCGGTTTCAGATGTATAATTATTGTATATCTTCTCCCTCTTCCTCCCTCTGTGGATATGTAAATATAAAGACCAGACGAAATAAATACATTTTTACCGTGGTGTGTGTGTATATATATATATATATATATAAAGCAATAAATTAAAAAACAAATGGGTTGTAGGGAGATATGCAAATAAAGCATTACAAGAGCCAATCAAATCGCATGAAAGTTGCCTAACGGCTTCTACATTCACAGCGTTTTAAAAGTCACAGTCGCTGCATACATGATGATTGTTCACAGTTTTTATAATAAAGCCACAATTTTTATTTTATAAATACCGATCGATGATATGCAATGATATTTCATAAACATTTCTGTAAAACAAGAGCAAGGAACTGCCGCAACTTTGCAAACTCGTAAGGTGCTTGAAGCAAAATGAATATCGTTAGGTAAGAAGGCACAGCAGCACTTTGGAAAACACTTTTAAAAAGCGGAAAAACTTGATTAATTTCATCGACGCGTTTCGGCTAACCCCTTCGTCAGGGTAATTCCAATTTCATACATAACGAAATCTCGAAATCTCTCCCCAAATAATGGAAAGGGCTCTGATGAATTGATAGTAATGTCGTCCCTGGATTAAGAACATAAGAACATAAGAAAGTTTACAAACGAGAGGAGGCCATTCAGCCCATCTTGCTCGTTTGGTTGTTAGTAGCTTATTGATCCCAGAATCTCATCAAGCAGCTTCTTGAAGGATCCCAGGGTGTCAGCTTCAACAACATTACTGGGGAGTTGGTTCCAGACCCTCACAATTCTCTGTGTAAAAAAGTGCCTCCTATTTTCTGTTCTGAATGCCCCTTTATCTAATCTCCATTTATGACCCCTGGTCCTTTTTTCTTTTTTCAAGTCAAAGAAGTCCCCCGGGTTGACATTGTCTATACCTTTTAGGATTTTGAATGTTTGAATCAGATCGCCGCGTAGTCTTCTTTGTTCAAGACTGAATAGATTCAATTCTTTTAGCCTGTCTGCATACGACATGCCTTTTAAACCCGGGATAATTCTGGTTGCTCTTCTTTGCACTCTTTCTAGAGCAACAATATCCTTTTTGTAACGAGGTGACCAGAACTGAACACAATATTCTAGGTGAGGTCTTACTAATGCATTGTACAGTTTTAACATTACTTCCCTTGATTTAAATTCAACACTTCTCACAATATATCCAAGCATCTTGTTAGCCTTTTTTATAGCTTCCCCATATTGTCTAGATGAAGACATTTCTGAGTCAACATAAACTCCTAGGTCTTTTTCATAGTTCCCTTCTTCAATTTCACTATCTCCCATATGATATTTATAATGCACATTTTTATTGCCCGCATGCAATACTTTACACTTTTCTCTATTAAATTTAATTTGCCATGTGTCTGCCCAGTTCTGAATGCTGTCGATCATTTTGAATGACCTTTCCTGCTGCAACAGCGTTTGCCACTCCTCCTATTTTTGTGTCGTCTGCAAATTTAACGAGTTTGCTTACTATATCAGAGTCTAAATCATTAATGTAGATTAGGAATAGCAGAGGACCTAATACTGATCCCTGTGGTACACCACTGGTTACCTCGCTCCATTTTGAGGTTTCTCCTCTAATCAGTACTTTCTGTTTTCTACATGTTAACCACTCCCTAATCCATGTGCATGCATTTCCTTGAATCCCTACTGTGTTCAGTTTCAGAATTAATCTTTTATGCAGGACTTTGTCAAAAGCTTTCTGGAAATCTAAATAAACCATATCGTATGCATTGCAGTTATCCATTTTCAATGTTGCATCCTCAGAAAAGTCAAGTAGGTTAGTTAGACATGATCTCCCTTTCCTAAAAACCATGCTGGCTGTCTCCCAGGATATTGTTACCATATAGGTCATTTTCCATTTTGGATCTTATTATAGTTTCAATAAGTTTACATATAATAGATGTCAGGCATATTGGTCTGTAGTTACCTGGTTCGGTTTTGTCTCCCTTTTTGTGGATTGGTATTACGTTTGCTATTTTCCAGTCTGTTGGTACAACCCCTGTGTCAAGAGACTGTTGCATGATCTTGGTTAGCGGTTTGTAAATAACTTCTTTCATTTCTTTGAGTACTATTGGGAGGATCTCATCTGGCCCAGGGGATTTGTTTATTTTAAGAGCTCCTAGTCCCTTTAACACTAAAGTGTAGCATTACACAAGAAACCCGTGTTGCTAAACAACATTCAAAACTGTTCAATTGAAAGCGGTTAAAACTTGAACTCGTTGCCTTACCGCTCGTCGGTATTCAATAGACTGGATAGTCGTCCCACTGTTTTCCCAACACTGTCCACAAGAGGGTGTGTGTGTGCTATAAATGAACACAGCGCCGTCTGTACACTGATTCTGAAACTAAGACAAAGGGAACCCGTTCTGAAAACTCCAGTTTTCAGAAGTAGGCGCCTCGTTTTAGTTGATTTGAGAAACACAAGTACAGCTTGTGTTACTATAGTGATGCTCGTGTAATGGCGTCTCTAGACTTTTGCTGCATGTATACAATTATCTTGCTAAAGCACTGAGCTTTATTATACCGACTATCAGATCTATTTCTTCATTCAAAGCAGCATCATTAGCTATTTTAAACGGAAACAGGGATTTTTAGATCTGAAACGAGGCATTGGAATTTTTTTTGTAGTAGATACATTTTCTGCTTTTTCCTCCTGGATGCACTCGCATCACCTCAAACTCAACCTCTCTAAATCTGACCTCCTTTTCTTTCCCTCCTCCTCCCCCTCCTCTGATCTCTCTATCTATGTTCCTCTGGAATCTACCACACTCTCTCCCTCTTCCTCCGCTAAGAACCTTGGAGTCACCCTGGACCCCTGCCTCTCTTATTCCCAGCACATGTCCACTCTGGCACGCACTTGAACAAAAGTTATTGTATTTCTTGCTCTTATTGTATTACTTGTATTGTAACACTTGAAATGTATTTGCTTACGATTGTAAGTCGCCCTGGATAAGGGCGTCTGCTAAGAAATAAATAATAATAATAATAATTTTTTTGACTTGGAAGAAAGGTTTACCGTGTTAAATGTGGAGTGTTAAAAGTGAATTATTTAGAGTTATACCGTCTATTAAAAGAAGATTCCAGGAAATAAAAAAAAACGATTTTTTAAATCCCTTATTAGTTATTCCAGCTAGAAAGCTAATATTTTGTGCAAGCAAACCAGGGTCTGTGTACCTATACTGCCTTGAACGGTTTTGTTTTTTGGGGAACGTTACTGTTTACATTTTTTTGCATTTTGAAGTATTGAATCTTTCTTGAAGAGTATACGTTTTTTACAAATGATTTGTTTTATTTATTGTGCTGCAACAGGACTGCAGTTGAAATTGTTTTATTTGAAAACAAACTGTGTTAAAAGCAAATGTTGCCATTTAACTAATTATTATTATTATTATTATTATTATTATTATTATTATTATTATTATTAATAAACTGACATTGGTTCGCATTTAAAATGTGTTTTTTTTTTAACTTAAATAACAAAGGTTTAAAGACTGAAATATTAAAAGAAAGAAATACCGTGTAAATTCTACCAAGGAAAAAAAAAACAGTTTGAGTGTTGAGATTATTTTTCATGATTAAGGGTTTATACACTGAGAGTAGTGTGTTGTTTGGGTAAATCTGATTGCTGAAATGTGGTAAAGTGGGTAGCTGTCACCTGACAGAAAGGGACTAAATTTAGGGTTTAAGCAAACTTGTAGAATTCTTCAGCTTTTCTCCCCAAACAAAATAATTCATATGTTTTTTTTTTTTTAAAACCGCACCAAGAAAATTAAGGTGCAATAAAGAATTTTGGTTTACAACTTTTGAGTTGGATGTAAGGTTTCAGTACACTTATTGTTGAAGGTGAGTTTTATTACACCGTGTAACAATTTTTTTATTTTTTTTGTTCCTGGGTAGTAAGTGTTATTTCCTAATTGCTTATGCCTCAAAAGTATAGAAAATGGCTATTATTCCCCACAAACTTTGCTTTTGTGACCAGGACAGTGATATTTTGAAATTTACCTATTTTCCAGAACATTCCAGATAGATTCAGTGCTGAGTAAACTTGGAGTAACTTCTAGAACTTTCTAGAACTTTCCAGTAATATAAATAGTAGTATAAATACAGGGGCCTTAAGCCCACCAGTTCAGTTTAGTTCCAGCTGCCTAAGTGGATACATTTTTCTGAGATGGCATCAAGAGGCTGCAATGGTGGCATTCCTGATGGGTCTCCAAGGCGGTTTTACCAAGTTTCCCTGCTATCTTTGCCTTTGGGACAGCAGGGACACCAAGGCGCACTACCACAGACGGGACTGGCCACAGCGGACCGAGTTCTCTGTGGGGAGGAACAACGTCAAGTGGGAGCCACTGGTGGACCCCCGGAAGGTGCTGATGCCACCACTGCACATCAAATTGGGCCTTATGAAACAATTTGTCAGCTCTAGATAAGGAGTCAGCAGCCTTCAAGTACCTTCAAGACTTCTTCCCTAAGCTGTTTGAGGCAAAGGTCAAAGCCGGTGTCTTCATCGGACCACAGATAAAGAAGATCCTGGAGTGCAATGAATTCCCCAAGAAGCTCACTAGTAAGGAGAAAGCGGCTTGGAACAGCTTTGTCACAGTGGTTCGGGGCTTCCTGGGCAATCACAAGGCCGAAAGCTATGTGGAGCTGGTTGAGACTCTGGTGAAGAACTACGGCACAATGGGCTGTAGGATGTCCCTCAAAGTCCATATCCTTGATGCTCATCTTGATAAATTCAAGGAGAACATGGGAGCGTACTCGGAGGAGCAAGGCGAGTGCTTCCACCAGGATATACTGGACTTTGAACGCCGCTACCATGGACAGTATAACGAGAACATGATGGGAGACTACATTTGGGGGCTGATTCGTGAAAGTGATTTACAGTATAATCGTAAATCTCGAAAAACTACTCACTTCTAAATCTTTTGTAGTCATTTTTGTATTACTTTAGTATAAATACATGTTAATTTGGATTCATATTTTGTTTTTTTCTGACTTTATGTGAACGAAAAGACACAAATTCGCCCGTTTTCTCATTGGAAATAGGTACATTTCAAAATATCACTGTCCTGGTCACAAAAGCAAAGTTTGTGGGGAACAATAGCCATTTTCTATACTTTTGAGGCATAAGCAATTAGGAAATAACACTTACTACCCAGGAACAAAAATTGTGTTACATAGTGTTATCACTGACGTGGGGGTTTGTGATCAGGTCTCGTGATTGGTAACCCCACGTTACACCAGCACGAGGACAGCACCCCGGTAACCATGGCAACAGAGAAGCATCGTCTCCCACTGAACTCCATCCTTTAAAAAAGAGAGACACTTTAAAAAATATATTTGTATATTTATTTTACTTTTAACAAAGCCTTTAAGTCTGTAACAACGTTTTAGTGAACGTTGTGTGGTAATTGGTAGACAAGGACAACAAACATCAACAATAACAATATTTTATTTGTTTCTTAGCAGACGCCGTTAGCCATCTTGCCATGGTTACAAAAGCGTACAAAATACAGCAGCGGTTCTCCACCCTGGTCCTGGGGACCCCCCTGCCTGCCCTGCTGGGTTTTGTTCCAACCACTGAGCTGCTCTCAATTACTTCACTGAACCCTCAATTTAACAAACAATAATCACTTGCCCCTAATCAGAATTTTTGAATGATTTTAAACAGCTGGAGATTTCAAGTTCAATATACAATTATATAAGGAACTTAAATTCTATAACTTTATTTTTGAAGCTAAACCATTTCAAAAGTCAAATTAAGCAAATTTATTATTATTATTATTATTATTATTATTATTATTATTATTATTATTATTATTATTATTATCAGTTCAGTTAAGGGTTCAATGAAGTAATTGAGAGAAACTCAGTGTTTGGACCAGCGGGGCAGTGTGTGTGTGTGTGTGTGTGTGTGTTTTTTTTTTAAAACCTGTAAAAATGGGTAATTGTATGTAGAAAATAATGTGATAGGCTATATTGTAAGTCGCCCGATAAGGGAGGCGTCTGCTAAGAAAATAAATAACAATAACATCTCGCTAGTTGTAAAAGCTAACACGAGCTAAAAGCATCTGGCTTCTGCAAAGCTGCTAAACAGTTGCGAGATACTATTGGCGAGCTAGTCCCCCAACACTGAAAAACACACACGTATACTGTGTGTGTGTGTGTGTGTATATATATATATATATATATATATATATATATATATATATATATATATATATATAAAATGCTAGAAAATGCTAGAAAATAATAAAAAAATAACTTCTAGATCTCATTGCAGGGTGTGTTATGGGTGGTAGTTATGGCATGTTAGGGTAGAAATGGTGGGTTTGTGTGTAGGTTATGGTAGGTATAAAGTTCATCAAAACCCCATCAAAACCCCTCTATTTTCTCAGTTTGCAGAGGATGTTCTTGAAGACAGACAGAGCAACTTTTCCCCCTGAAGGGAGTCCATTGCCATTATCCGAAAGGAAACGGCGATCACCCTTCTAAAGGAATCAGGTATATAGGGTAATAGTACAGTATGAGAAAGTTAATACTGATGGCACTGATGATGTATTTGTAATATTCTAAGCTCTTTTTACTGCACAGATCAATTTGGGGCCTGGTTCATGAAGCTGCCGTTAATAAGTTAGGTTTAGCTTAAATTCTCACAATTGACAATACAGTAATAGTTCAGTGAGCTTGTTAAATCTAGCCAGGTTTATTGCATTAAATTCATTAAAATTCCTAGAAATCTTTAAAAGCTGCCAAGCACTGAAAACATTCCTATAAAACCGAGGGAGCAGAGTCAGATCCAAACTTGGTGTATGCAAAACAAACAAGTGTCTATCGTACCCAAGTCTCCCCATCCCCACGCACTGCAGCAGCATCCAGGGCAAGGGGGGGTCAGGGGGGTACAGGAACATCTGGGCGACCTGCAGACGAAACGTTGCGATCCTGCTGCTAATGTCAATGAGACCCTGCCCCCCTTCCTGTACGGGCAGGTACAGAATCCCCTTCCTTACCCAGTGCATCCCATGCCAAAAGAACTGCAGCAGCATTTTCTGTATTTCTTTAATAAGCACGGGCGGGGGATCGAGACACGCTAATTTGTGCCACAGCATGGAGGCTACCAGGTTATTAATTACTAGAACCTTTCCTCTGAATGACAGCTGTGGCAGGAGCCAGTGCCAGGCTTGTAACCGACCCCTCAACTTCTCTATCAGTCCCTCCCAATTTCTTTGGAGATCCCTCTCCTCGCCCAGGAAGACCCCCAGGATCTTAGGACTCCAGTGGCTCCACTGTAGCCCTACCGGGAGGTCAGGGGGACAAGCATCACCCCATGACCCCACCAAATGGGCACTACTTTTATTCCAGTTAATCTTAGCAGAGGAGACTTTCTCAAACTGACGTTGACAGTCACACAGAATCTCCACATCCTGCCTACTGGACACAAACACTGTCAGGTCATCTGCATAGGCAGAGACCTTGACAGCCTGGGAAGGATTGGCGGGGATCGGGATGCCAGACAACAACTGCCTAATTCTATGTAGGAGGGGTTCAATTGAAAGGGAGTAGAGCATACCAGACAGGGGGCAGTCCTGCCTGATATCTCTCTGTACAGGAATGGGTTCACTCAGGCCACCATTAATCTTCAGTACACTGAAAACACGACAGTACAACAACTGAACAAACTCTATGAAGCGCGGACCGACCCCTAAGGCCTCTAACACCTTAAACAAATACTGGTGATCGACCCGGTCAAAAGCTTTCTCCTGGTCCAAGGAAATCAGACCGGATTTAAAGCCGAAAAGCTTGGAGGCTGTCAAAAGGTCTCGAATTAAGTAAATATTGTCAAAAATTGACCTGCCAGGAACACAATAAGTTTGATCTGACTGGACCGCTGACTCCATGATTTTCTTCAAACGGTTCCCCAGGGCTTTCGACAGGATCTTATAATCGAGACAGAAGATGGACACTGGTCTCCAGTTCTTCAAGTAACTCAGATCTCCTTTCTTGGGGAGCAGGGTGATCACCGCCCGCCGACAGCTCAGAGGCAGCAACCCCTCCTTGATGCTCTCCAGCAGCACCATGTACAGCTCCCACCCCAGCAAGGCCCAGAATTCTTTGTAAAATTCCACGGTGATCCCATCTAGTCCCGGCGCTCTATCGTTTTTTATTTGCTGCATTGCATCAGTGAGCTCATTATATGTAAGCAGGGGTTGCAGGTCTGCTGCCTCCTCCTGTGGAATCTGTGGGAGATCATGCAGGAACAGTTTGATCTCTTGTGCGTTTCTCTCAGCTTCTGCTGTGAATAAGTTTTTATAAAAAACTGTAGCAAACCTACAGATCTCCACTGGGTCCTCCATCACCTGACCTGCAGGGGTTTTCAAACAGTGAATCACCCTGCTCTTTGCTGCTTTCTTCTCCAAACCAAAGAAGAACTTTGTTGGCTTGTCCACCTCTGTCAAACCCTGGAACCGTGCGCGGACCAGTGCTCCTTGTACCTTCATGTATAGTAGGTCAACGAATGACTGTTTTTTATATTTCAGGTCTTCTAACAGCCTGCTATTTGGTTGAGATTCCAGATCTTTATAAAGCCCCAGAATCTCCACCTCCAGCTTTTCCATAGAGTCATTCAAGCTGCCTGTAGCATTCTCAGTGTACTGCTGACAAAAGATCTTTATTTGGATCTTGCCTATGTCCCACCACTGCCTCAGGGATTTAAAACAAGATTTTCTTTTTTTCCACTCAGTCCAGAAATATTTAAAACAATCTTTAAAATACCCATCCTGTAATAATCTATTATTAAAGTGCCAATAGGCACTATGCATTTTTACAGAAGGAAGAAATATTATTATTATTATTATTATTATTATTATTATTATTATTATTATTATTATTATTTATTTCCTAGCAGACGCCCTTATCCAGGCCGACTTACAATTGTTACAAGATATCACATTATTTTTTACATATAATTACCCATTTATACAGTTGGGTTTTTACTGGAGCAATCTAGGTAAAGTACCTTGCTCAAGGGTACAGCAGCAGTGTCCCCCACAAGGGATTGAACCCACGACCCTCCGGTCAGAAGTCCAGAGCCCTAACCACTACTCCACACTGCTGCCCTGGACAATGTAATGAGGCAATGGTCGGACAGGCCACTGGGGGAGATAAAACAGCCTTTAATCAAATTTAAATGATATCTGGAAGTATAAAATCTATCCAGCCTGGACATTGAAATTAGATTATGGCCAGGTTTAAACCAAGTATACTGTCTAGCAGTACTATTTGCATTCCTCCAGACATCTACCAAATTGTATGATTCAATGATGTGAAGAAGCTGTTTTGCTGATTGTGGACTGGGCTCCAAATTGTTCCTATCTACTTTATAATCCACAGTGCAATTCCAATCACCCCCAATAATCACAATCTCTTGTGCCCCACAGCCTGCCAGCATTTTATCAAGAACAGTAAACATATCACTCCTGTCCTGAGCATTATTAGGAGCATATATATTAATAAAAATTATTTTTTAAATTGGCCTCCACCATTAAAATTGTGCCTCTAAAAACATCAATTACTTTCAGGTTTAAAAAATTTCGAAAATAAAATCGCTACCCCTGCACTTAAATTAGACCCATGGCTAAAACAAATTTCTCACTTCCATTATTTCCTCCATTCAATTTCATTAGAAATATCAGAATGCGTCTCTTGTAAGAAACTAACAGTTAGTTTTTTATGTTCAAGAAACTTAAAGACTGCCTCTCTTTTATTTAAACCACGAACACCATTTACATTGAGACTACCTATTTTTAAAGAGTTCATGAAAGCAAAAGGGGAGAGAGAAACAAGAACAAAACACACAGTAGATAACAACAATACAACAGAGAAAAAGGGGAGTTTCAAAAAACTAAACATGGTACTTATTTTAAAACACTACGGACAGTACTTAACCATTTCTTTAGTCTGTAACATTCAGCTTCACTAAACTCAGCTAACCCGGCATTCTGGAATATCAGCCTGCCCATCGATTCAAACTGCTTCAAATCAGGAAAAAAATCCTCAATGACAATTTTTCTTTTTCCTTTAGTGTCAGTTAGAAAAGCTTTTATGCTTTGAGCGGTATATAATCTGCTATCATCAACTTGCGAATCATCAGTAAAATCCCCTTCCCCTGCACTGTCAGAGTCTGTCTCACCAGCTGCGGAACTCAACAGAGAGTCCTTGCGAGAGACTTGCATGCTCGCCGGCCGAGGAGACTGTGCTTCAATGCAGGCAGACTCCTCCGCCTGGGACAACAGAGCGCCGAGATCCACTGCGGCCCCATTCGTCTCAGCTCTTTGCTTATCTATGCCGACCAGCGCTTTTTTTTTTGCACTGTCAAATTTTCAGATGAATTTAACGTTCTTTTCTTTTTCCCAGTTTTTGACATCTTAAACCCCTCCTGATCTTCATCTATATTCATCACATTTACAGCGGGGGTTTTCACTGCAGTCTCCCCCGCTGTCTCACTAACAACTAACTTTTCCGCCACAGTCGCCCCGCTGCTCTCAACAGGAGCGGGCTGTAAGTCAACACTTTCAGCTGGGGAATTCACTGCAGTCTCCCCCACTGTCTTACTAACAACTAACTTTTCCGCCACAGTCGCCCCGCTGCTCTCAACAGGAGCGGGTTGTAAGTCAACACTTTCAGCTGGGGAATTCACTGCAGTTTCCCCCGCTGTCTCACTAATAACTAACTTTTCCGCCAGGGTCGCCCCGCTGTTACCAGTAGGAGCACCTTGCAACCCAGATGTTCCCTCACCCGGGTCAACATTAATCACCACCTTTCCTTCACCTCCCTCACGGTGAACATCTTCTGTGTTCTCCGACCCTGTCTCCTGCCTGTCCGCCCCACCCTCCTCTCTGCTGCGGGCTCCAGCCTCCCCTTTCTTGCAGTTCCTCCTTATATGTCCCTGCGCTCCGCAGTTAAAGCAGCGCATATAATCCGAAGAAGCAAAAACCATATAGTCTATGCCTTCAATTGCAAGGTTTAAATCATTTTCTAAATCATTTAGAATCATAAAAACCTGTCTACGGAAAAACATGACGTGCTTTAACTCCGGAGCGCTGGAGCCGAGCGGGACCCTACGTACTGCCGAAATGATTTTACCATGCCGGCTTAGTTCATTAATCAGTAGTTCATTTTTTAAAAAAGGCGGCACATTTGAAATGGTTACTTTAACAACCGGAGAGGCAAGGGGAAGCACAGGCAGAAAACTGCCTTTCACAGTAACCCCTGTCTCCACAATATCATTAACAAGAGCTTCAGTCTTTAAAAAACATCACAATACTCTTGTTCATTCTTGAGGCACAGATGATATTCTCGAAACCTACCTCCTTTCCTACGGCCAAAGCACAGTCCTCTACCGACACCTGCTCCTGCGACACAATCTTAAACCCATTTCTCCTGGTCAAAGAATCATATGAAAAGCTGGGAGGTGATCTGCCTCCTAAGCGAGGCCATAATGGCCAGAAAACAAAACAACTAAATAAAAATCAAATACTTTAACAATAAACAAACACAACAAAGGAAAAAGAAAAAATATAAATTTCATGCACAGCAAAACCGTACACAAACTCAAACACTCCCACCACCACTCACTCGCTCACCACAGACTCCCAGCATGCAACGAGAGAGAGAGAGAGAGAGAGAGAGAGAGAGAGAGAGAGAGAGAGAGAGATTTTAAATCCCTTTATTGAACAACACAAAAGAAAAGCAACAAAACATTAAATTAACATAAATAAAACTAGTAAATTCCAGCACTGGTCATAATAGAACAAGAATAAAACACAGATAAATAACTGAAACATTCTAAAAACAGCAAAAAAACTAAAAACACACCAACAATTTTAAAAATTAGCATGCCATCTTCACCCACTGCACACACCCCATCCTCAATACACCACCTCATCATAAAATTATCCATATCATTCATCATGCTGTAATAAGAAAAATCAGCTTTTACCCTGGTTACAACCAGAACTCTAAAAACACACAGGGCATCATCTATACCAGTGCTAGATAATCTGTTCTTACGGGATTTTAAAATCGCCAGCTTCGCTTGACCCAGGAGAAAATTAATCAGGGCACACCGATGACGATATTTAAAAGAATACTTAATACTTAAAATTAATAACTCTTTAGTAAAACGCACCCCGAGGTTCATCAGCAGGCCTTCTAGAAAAATAAAAAAAGGCCGGAGTCGTGGGCAGTCTGTAAAAAGGTGAAACACAGTTTCCACAGCGAGACAGAAGGGGCACTGCTCCCCCACACCTGGGTCAACTCGGCTCAGCCAGCGGTTCGTGACGACAATGCCATGCAACACTCGCCACGGATGTCTCTCAGCACCCTCCCTATGAAGCGCACCGAGCGCAGACCCAACACTGCAGTCAGCTCGGCCCCAGTCTTCCATCGCCACTCAGTCCAGTCTACCAGGTGACCAAGGGTGGTGACTCCGGCCTGTAAAAACACAAAAAAAAAGCTGTTTTGAATTAAAAGCATCAATGTTAAAAATTCTATTAAAAAACAAAGGCTCCTCAAAAATAAAACATGTACAGAGGCTTTCATCTGTCCTTAAAATCTTAATTAACCCCCAGGCATTTAACATGTTACTGTAAAAGCTTTCCAGCTCAGTTCTAATAACTTTACTGGGGGTCATTAAAAACAGCTGTCTGTCTAAGCCAAGCCCCCCAACCCTCTTGAGGAGGGACAAAGCCATGCCTCTCCAGCTCAGCTCAGGGGTGTACAGCAGTCTCTAGGCTGCCTGCAATCTGAATGCAGCGACCCGGGAGGGGATGTCAATCAGTCCCTGCCCTCCTTTGTCTCGGGGCAGGTACAGTACTGCTGGTTTCAGCCAGTGGTTTCCATCCCAAAAAAAAATTAACTAATTTTTTCTGGACCTGCTCCAGCAGCCCTGGGGGAGGGTCTAGACAAATTAATCTGTGCCACAGCATGGACGCTACCAAGCTGTTAATCACAAGGACCCTCCCCCTGAAGGAGAGGCGGTTCAGCAGTCACTGCCAGCTCTGTAGCCTTCCTGCTACCTTCTCCAGCACACCCTCCCAGTTCCGCTGCATGAATGCCTCAGTTCCTAAGTACACCCCCAACACTTTTAATCCAGTTCTGTTCCACTCCAGCTTCTGTGGCAGGGACGGAGAAGGCTTTCTCAGCCAGCTCCCTGCAAGGAATGCTCCACTTTTGGCCCAATTCACCCGTGCTGAGGAGGCTCTTTCAAAGCTCCTCATGCATGACTACAGCACCGCCACGTCTTTATTGCTGGTTACAAACACATTCAGGTCATCAGCGTACGCTGAGAGACGGACGGGCTGGGCGGAGGGGAGGGCAGGTATGGCCAGGCCAGCGAGACGCTCCCTCAGCTGGTGCAGCAGCGGTTCAATGGAGATGGCGTAGAGCATCCCCGACAGAGAGCAGCCCTGTCTAATCCCTCTCTGCACTGGGAAGGGCTGGCTTAGACAATTATTAATCTTGACAAGGCTAAAAATATTAGAATATAAAATTTTAATATAAGAAATAAAAACAGGACCAAAACCAAATGCCTCTAGGGTGCAAAATAAAAAGCCATGGTCTACCCTGTCAAAAGCCTTCTCCTGGTCAAGCGACACCAGCCCAAAATCTAAGTTAAAAAGCTTAGATACATTAAAAAGATCTCTGATTAAAAACAAATTATCAAAAATTGAGCGTTTTGGTACACAGTATGTCTGGTCACTGTGCACCACAGTACCCATACACTCCCTAAGACGGCCGGCCAGAGCTTTGGAAAAGACCTTATAATCGCAGCACAGCAACGACACAGGACGCCAGTTCTTCAGCTCACAGAGGTCTCCTTTTTTGGGCAGTAAAGTCAGTACTGCCCTGCGGCAGCTCAGAGGCAGCTCAGAGGCAGCTCTCCCTCCGCCACACATTTATTCAGCACCTGGTATAGATCAATTCCAATGCAACTCCAGAAATGTTTATAGAATTCAGCAGGCAGCCCATCCAGCCCAGGTGCTGTTATTATTATTATTATTATTATTATTATTATTATTATTATTATTATTATTATTATTATTATTTATTTCTTAGCAGACGCCCTTATCCAGGGCGACTTACAATTGTTACAAGATATCACATTATACATTATTTCACATTGTACAGATATCACATTATTTTTTACATACAATTACCCATTTATACAGTTGGGTTTTTACTGAAGCAATCTAGGTAAAGTACCTTGCTCAAGGGTACAACAGCAGTGTCCCCCACTGGGGATTGAACCCACAACCCTCCAGTCAAGAGTCCAGAGCCCTAACCATTACTCCACACTGCTGTTCCATTGGAGAGCTGTGTGACGGCGGTTGTGAGCTCCTCCAGTGTGATGACGGTGTCCAGGCCGCGGCTTTCCTCCTCACCCAGGTGAGGAAGACCTTCCAACAGCTGCTCCGTCTCCTGCTGGTCGCAGCCCTCAGCCTGGTACAGTTCTGAATAAAATGTCACCGCGGCCTGACGAAGCTCCGCATTGCTGGAGACCTCTTTCCCCCCGGGCAGCTTCAAAGTAAGCATTTGTTTTCTTTCAGCTTCCTCCTTCTCCAAGCTGAAGAAGAAGGTCGTGGGGGAGTCCATGTCTCTTAATTCCACAAATCTTGCTGTTACCAGGGACCCCTTGACCTTCTCCTCCAGCAGGCTGTCCAGGCGCTGTTTCCTCTCTTTCAAACTGCGATAAGCCCCTTCCGTGCTCTGACCGCCCAGCTCTCTCTCAATCTCTAAAATCTCATTCTCTAGCTGGCTGGCCACTGCATTCAACTCACTAGTGACGTTCTGGGTGAGTTGCTGACAGAATATTTTAATTTGGATTTTCCCCACATCCCACCACTGTCTCAAATTAGAAAAACATCTCTTTTCTTTTCTCCAATTATTCCAAAATAGTTTGAATGTTTCCTTAAACTGTGTGTCTTGTAATAATTTAATATTAAAGTGCCAATAGGATTTGGAGTGCTGTTCTTGTGGGTAAACACAAAACAGCTGTGATGAGGTGATGATCAGATAGGGACGTGGGATGAATACTGCTGCCAATAATTCTATTAAGGTGGTGCTTTTGGGTGTAAAATCTATCTAACCGTGCTCCAGACAGTTGACCATTATTTAATTTAATCCAAGTATATTGTTTAGATTGATTATGTAAATTTCTCCAGATGTCAACTAAATCAAATTTTGTCAGTACGCCAGCCAGCTCTCTCGCAGATTGGGGATTGTGTTCATCATGATTTCTGTCATAATTAAAATCCAGCGTACAGTTAAAATCCCCTCCCACCAAAATAAAATGCTCTGGATCACACTTCTCTAAAACCTGGTTGAGCTTTTTAAAAAATAAAATCCTGTCATTATACAAATTAGGAGCATAGATATTAAAAAGATCAATAAAAACACCATTTAATCTTAATTCAATTTTTAAAAGCCTCCCTTGTACAACTTCCTCTACAGACACCATGTCTACTCCGAGCCCCGGAGAGAATAAAACTGCCAGCCCCGCACTAACATTAGAGCCGTGACTTAAAATCGCCTTCCCCTTCCACTCTGACAGCCAGTGCGCTTCATTGCTGCTGTCAGAGTGTGTCTCCTGCAATAGAATAAAATTGGCTTTTTTAAACTCAATAAAATTAAAAAATTGGGCTCTCTTAAAATCATCACGGCAACCATTTATATTTAAAGAACTCACTAAAAACTTATACATAAAGGAAGAAAAATAAAATAGCAAAAAATAAATACAGAAAACAAGGGTAAAAGTTTTGAACTTGAATTGATCCATTAAAAACCTTTTGATTGCTCAACCATTTTTCTAACTGTGCTTATAAACTTTTTCAAACGAAACCTCTTTTTCCTGTCAAATTCCTCTGAACTCGCTTTTCTTAACAGTACATTAGCAGAGGCTAAAAACAATTTCAAATCAGGAAAGAAAAGTGGAATTTCAACTCTCCTTTTACCCTTTGTGCAATCCATAAAATTAATAAACTGATCAAGCGAATACAGTTTCTTTTTTTTGGGCTGACTGACCTGGATGTCGGAGAGCATCGAGGTGTCAGAGAGCTCTCCCTCCTCATCCTCGTCTTCTCCCGCGAACGCCTCGGCCGAATCCTCCTCTCTGGCTCCAGACTCCTCTTCCTCCGGTCCTGCCAGCCCATTCCAGCACCCAGCCCAGCCATCCCAGCAGCAGGCTCACAGCTATGCTGCGGCCCTCAGCAGACCAGCAGGGACTGGGAGCACAGAGCTGGAGGAGATTCACCACCTCCTGAACCTCATCTGCACAAGACTAATGAGCTAAGTCAATACTATTAAAAATAAATAAATAAATAAATAAATAAATAAATAGATTGTAAAAGAGAAAAGGGGGAGGAAAGGAAAAGAGAAAGGGGGAAAAAAAGTATATATATTGTACGTAGAGATTTCAGCAGCAAAACGTAAATATAATTAATATTTAGTGAATTATTAGAAAACAAATATGTGTATATATATATATATATATATTTTTGTTTCTTCAAAATGTTTTGTTTAATTCTAAGACAAAAAATAGATAAATAATTACAAATATAAATATGATTAAATCTTTGTCCATCACAATGTGGAATATCCAGGGCCTGAGCTCCTCAGTGTTTGGGCTGAAGAGCACAGCCCCAGAGTTTATAGAGAGAGTGAAAGGCCTGGATATCATCATCCTGCAGGAAACATGGTGCAGGGCAGACGTGTCCACTCACTGTCCCTCAGGCTACAGGGAGATCATAGTGCCCTCGCTGAAAAAGACCACAGTCAGACGAGGCAGAGACTCTGGGGGAATAATCATTTGGTACAAAGCAGAGCTCACCAACTCAATAGAACCAATTAAACGGGGAGAGTCACATTTGTGGCTTAAAATCAGCAGAAATATTGTCTCTGCAGAAAATGAAATCTTCCTGTGTGCAATATATATCCCCCCCTCAGAATCCCCATACTATAGTGAGGAAACCTTTACCAGTCTCCACACAGAGATCTGCCACTTCCAGGCCCAGGGAAATGTTCTGATCTGTGGAGATCTGAACGCCAGGACAGGCAAGCAGCCTGACTTCACCAGCACACAGGGAGACCAACATATATTCAGGCAAAAACCCCTATATTCCAGCCCTATTGTCTCCCAGAGAAACAGCTATGATAGAGAAATAAATCAAAGTGGGAGACAATTACTGCAACTCTGTCAAGGCCTGGGCCTGTACATTATTAACGGTAGGATCCGAGGGGACTCTTTAGGAAGACACACCTACAGCTCAGCTCTTGGCAACAGTGTAGTAGATTACACCATTACTGACCTCGACCCTTCCTCTATTAGTGCATTCACTGTCAGGCCAATATCTCCTCTGTCAGACCACAGTCAAATAACTGTGTTCCTTAAAAGAACAGAGCAGACCAGCAACACACAGACACAGCCCTGCAAGCTGTATAACCTCTATCATTCCTACAGATGGGCTCCAAACAGTGCAGAAGAATACCAGAAAGCAATCAGCCATCCAAAAATCCAATCACTATTAAACACCTTTCTGGTTACACCACATACTCACAGTAAACAGGGAGTAAATCTAGCTGTAGAAAACCTGAATGAAATATTTAGACAGGCAGCTTTAAAATCCAAACTAAAAATAATTCGGAACACTCAAAAGAAAAAACTGAAAGAAGAAAATTGGTTTGATGAAGATTGTAAAAATATAAGGAAAAGACTTAGGCAATTATCAAATCAAAAACATAGACAACCAGACAACCAAGATTTACGCCTCAGCTACTGTGAAACTCTAAATTACTATAAACGCACACTAAAACAGAAAAAAAATAACCACATCAACAAGCAACTGACAGAAATCGAGGAGTCCATTAACTCAAACCGATTCTGGGAACATTGGAAAAAAACTAAATAAATCAAAACCAGAAGAATTGGCCATACAAAATGGAAATATATGGAAAAACCATTTTGAAAAACTCTATCAAAACATAACACACAATGAACAACCATTAGATCAAAACAATATTTATGAAAAACTGAAAAAACTAGAATTGTCAATAAAAGACAACCAGAATCCACTGGACTCTCCAATCACTGTGCAGGAACTTAAAGAGAAACTGCAGACCCTCCAGAATAGGAAAGCCAGCGGGGTAGACAGCGTCTCCAATGAGATGCTGAAGCACAGCAGCCCTAAGCTGCAGGAGGCCCTGCGCAAACTGTTTAACCTGATAAGCCTAAGTGTGGGCTACTTCCCTGACATCTGTTATATCCCCTGTCTTTAAGAGTGGAGACAAATTCGACCCCAATAACTACCGGGGCATCTGTGTGAGCAGTAATCTGGGGAAGGTATTCTGCAGTATCATTAACACTCGTATACTGGCCTTCCTTACCGAACACAGTGTCTTTATTATTATTATTATTATTTATTTCTTAGCAGACGCCCTTATCCAGGGCGACTTACAATTGTTACAAGTTATCACATTATTTCACATTATACAGATATCACATTATTTTTACATACAATTACCCATTTATACAGTTGGGTTTTTACTGGAGCACTCTAGGTAAAGTACCTTGCTCAAGGGTACAACAGCAGTGTCCCCCACTGGGGATTGAACCCACAACCTTCTGGTCAAGAGGCCAGAGCCCTAACCACTACTCCACACTGCTGTCTTGAGTAAGAGTCAGATTGGCTTCCTTCCAAAACACCGCACTACTGATCATATTTACACCCTACACACCCTAATAGACAAACATGTAAACCAAAATAAAAATAAATTATTTGCTTGCTTTATAGATTTCAAAAAGGCTTTTGATTCAATCTGGCACCAAGGATTATTTTATAAACTCCTCCAAAGTGGTGTAGGAGGTAAAACCTATGACACAATTAAATCAATGTATACGGAAAATAAATGTGGTGTAAAGATTGGCAATAAAAGAACACAATTCTTCTCACAGGGGCGTGGAGTGAGACAGGGGTGCAGTTTGAGTCCAACACTGTTCAACATCTACATCAATGAATTGGCCACAGTGTTGCAATCTGCAATCTGCAGCCCCTGGCCTCACTCTGCTTGATACTGAAATTAAATTCCTGCTCTACGCAGATGACCTGGTCCTGCTGTCGCCCACAGAGCAGGGGCTGCAGCAGAGCCTGTCAGTGCTAGAGCAGTACTGTCAGACCTGGGCCCTGGCAGTAAACATGAACAAAACTAAAATCATGATATTTCTGAAAAAACCCAGATATCAGGAAAGTAGATACATCTTCACACTACACAACACCACAATAGAACACTGCATGCACTACACCTACCTGGGCCTAAACATCAGCGCATCAGGTAGCTTTAACCCGGCAGTGAATGCATTGAGAGAGAAGGCCCGCAGGGCTTTCTATTCCATAAAGAAAAAGCTTTATATAAAACTCCCCATTAGAATTTGGCTCAAAATTTTTGAAAGTGTTATCAAACCCATTGCCCTCTATGGCAGTGAAGTGTGGGGTCCGCTCACAGAGCAGGATTACACTAAATGGGATAAACACCCAATAGAAGCCCTGCACACAGAGTTCTGCAAAAACATCCTGCAAATACAGAGTGTGTGTGTGAGTGGTTCTTTTTGGTTTGTTTAAAGCCTGTTTTTGTGTTAGTCTTTTTGGTTGGCCATCGTGCCTTTTTATTTGTGTTTTGTTAATTAAAATATTTTGGTTTCACTGCACTTTCTGTCTCTGAGTCTTCCCTCTGCCGCTATCCTGCCACAGGTTGGTGTTAGAAGTGGGATAGCGCCCCCTGGAGACTCAGAGCGGAAGTGCAGTTTTTTTGGTTTGTTTAAAAAAAAAAAAAAAAAAAAAAAAGGGAAGAGAAGAGAAGATGAGGTGGAGGAAAATGCAGCTGGCCCAGGAGGAGGCAGATGACAGCTGGGAGCTATTTTTAAAAGGGCTCGCGGCAGAGTTGTGCCCCGGCTGTGGGGCATATGGACACACAGTGGCCATCTGCCCCACCCAGTATGAGGAGGAGGAGCTGCCGCTGCAACAGCCCGAGTGGGAGGCGCCCGAACGTCCACAGCCCGAGTGGGAGGAGCCCGAACGTCCACAGCCCGAGTGGGAGGAGCCCGAATGTCCACAGCCCGAGTGGGAGGAGCCCGAACGTCCACAGCCCGAGTGGGAGGAGTCGGTGCGTCCACGGCCCGAGAGGGAGGAGTCGGTGCGTCCACGGCCCGAGAGGGAGGAGTCGGTGAGTCCACGGCCCGAGAGGGAGGAGTCGGTGCGTCCACGGCCCG